>NW_026600564.1:127984-194596 GCF_029448725.1 Salvelinus fontinalis | reverse complement strand
ATGAAAATGTATGTCATTTTTGTTTTGTTATTAAAGGTTAAAGGACGACGTCATTATGAAAACATTGTAACTTTAAGAGTTTTCCTAGTATATGCTTGATGTTTATACATTGTACGTTGTGTGGAAAATGTTCAAATCAAAGAGAATGTTTTGGTAAAGATGAAATGTGAAGTTAGTTGTCTAAAATTGGATTTGAGTAAAATCTAGACCTTGCCTCATAACTTGGTAGGCCCAGAGAATTGCCCTAAAGGCCGTTACGCCCACATCTGACCCGAGGGTATAAGACATGTGAGTTAAGAATTAACATATCAGACTAAGTGACCCGAGCTGCAGCAAAGGTCTGAGTAGTCAACGAACCCAAAACACAACACGAGGTTGAAGACAAAGGAATCCTTTTCTTCTCAAGCTATGGATGAATAGCTGCATCTAAGCGGGTGAATTCAAGCCGGACCACCAGGTCTCAACCCCCCATCGAATCGTGGTATCTACACTGTTTTCATTCCTACGCCGTGAGCCCTGAGCTACAGGGCTGGCTGTCCTCAGAAGAATACTTTCAGAACAAGGGTGAGGAATCAGACCACTAAGCAAAAAGGACACTGACATCGTGAGGACAACCAGAGAGTTGCACCCGAGAAGTGCGTCATTTCTTGAAGCCTAAACGGCCCACGCGGAGAGACCCACAGCGGAGACCTTCAACACGTAAGTACATAATTATATTCTGACCCATAAGTGCGGCAGTTCGGGGCAAGGTTAGGGTTCAAATAAGCATAGCTGTCAAATGCACCCAAAGGGATATTTCTCTCGTGTACCTTTTCTTTTTCTCTCTTTTAAATCCCCATTTTGGGGAACACGCGTCAGAGTGTGTTGGCCCGTTGTACTAAGTTCTAATCAACAGCCTAGACTGTGTTTTTGTTTATGCGTATCTTCTATTATCATTTTAGCTTTCTAGTAAATAAATAGTCAACTACAATTGGTGTGGTACGAACTCATTGGTGGGACTCGGGTTTGTGCAGATTCCTGGATTATGCGACGTTCACAATGAGACTGTAGAGGAAATTGATTAATTAGCGACTGTTGTCAAATCGATATTCTGATATTATTTGAGGTAATTTGGGAAATAGAAACTCAATAAAACTAATTTTCCCATGGTGCCCAGGTTAATGAGTTAATAATTGTCTGATTCATTTAATCACGCAATTATAAACCGTTAATCATTCGATGAGCAGCAGTCGTCACATTAACTAATACAACGTCACAACATATTGGCACCCCGTGGGAGGCATTGAAGATAAAACTATGGCCGCACTTTTGGGTTAATTCCATACCAATTGTGTAGCAAGATACATATATACCATTAATAGCTATAGGCAGGACTGGTGTGGGAGAAGCGTGTGTGTGTCGTTCCATTTCACCCAGATACTGGTCGGGAGAGAACCACCCCTGTGGTACATCTGACGAATGTCAGTGTGTCGGAGGGTCTACTGAATGCTACGTGCTAGGGCATATGTACCAGCCGATGTAGACATTCTGAGAATAATACTAGTGGACCAACTAGTAGGTCACTTTCAAGAGTGATCTGACTCGGTCATAAGCAATTCCTAGAGCAGAGGACATATGAGCCAGCCATTACGGAAATTTGAGTAGATATATTCGTTTGACCGAAGCCATTATCTTTCTACCTCTCGCATTTGGTAAAGTGAAGAGTTTAAGGGTTGAACGTGAGACGTCACCTAGTAAACCCGTTCCCTTGTTGGGGGGAACTTCCCTTGCGCGGCGAAGTGGAAGGAAAGCTAAGCATTGCGCCAGATCAGCCATTTTTGTTTTCCCCTTTGTTCATAGTGAATTCCCGCGCCGGGCGGGAATCATGTGAGATCTCAGCTTGCGCTATCAGTAACCTCTGGCGAAGAATCGCCAGTCATTTTTCATGAAATAATTCAGGTCACGCTGTAGGATATCAAACCAGTCTCAACTGATTGGATATCATTGTCTCATTCAATTTAATACATACATTAAATTGCTACACTACCTTTCCAGGTTGGTTATTGGAATAATACACACACTAATGTCTTCTAACCAATGAGATGGTTAAACTTTTCCACATTAACTTAGATATAACAACTATTTCAGGTTAATTAAAGCTAATACCTTTAGCATATACAGGGTTGACAAATCATTCAAATTGATTAATAGATTAAATCCGTTTTACCAGTTCAATGGTGTTTAAGGAGACCTTTTAACAGCATTGTGAAATTCCACCTTCACTGATACCTTGGCGATTTTAGCTTGTGTTAATAGAGACCTCCGGTGGAGAAGAATCGGCAATAATTACTTTTAAAAAATTCAGGTTACGCTGTATGATATCAAACCAGTCTCAACTGATTGGATATCATTGTCTCATTCAATTTAATACATACATTAAATTGCTACACTACCTTTCCAGGTTGGTTATTGGAATAATACACAAACTAATGTCTTCTAACCAATGAGACATAGTTAAACTTTTCAATGTTAACTTAGCGATAACAACTCTTTCAGGTGAATTAAAGTTAAAATTCCCAAATAGCCTATACAGGTTAGATTTATCATTAAAACCGATTTAATCAATCAAATCTGTTTTGGCAAGTTCAGTAATAACCAACTCGCATTACTGACTCAGTCTTGATGATTCATTGACATTTACAAACTGAGTTAAATCGTGTTTGCAGCCTCCAACTCAAAAACCCAAATATTACGTAAAGTGAAATAACTGATCATCATAAAACGAGCAATCCATCAGATGTGTTTCCACCCATTCCCCCTCTAATCAGTGGACCTTCACCCACGGAAAGATTGATCACTGACCTCAGCAACGATGCAAATCCTAACTATGCCGAGGGGCTGAAAATGTTAGATAAGCGAGAAAAATGCAGACATTGTGACAGACGCTCTCCAAAATAGACCATCAGGCGGAGGCCTTGTGAAGGTTCTCTCCAGTTTAGCCCTCAACTATGGCCACCAGCAGAGATGGACAGTGCACCAGTACCTCAGTGGCCACCAGCAGAGATGGACAGTGCACCAGTACCTCAGTGCCCACCAGCAGAGATGGACAGTGCACCAGTACCTCAGTGCCCACCAGCAGAGATGGACAGTGCACCAGTACCTCAATGCCCAGCAGCAGAGATGGACAGTGCACCAGTACCTCAGTGCCCAGCAGCAGAGATGGACAGTGCACCAGTACCTCAGTGCCCAGCAGCAGAGATGGACAGTGCACCAGTACCTCAGTGCCCACCAGAGATGGACAGTGCACCAGTACCTCAGTGCCCAACAGAGATGGACAGTGCACCAGTACCTCAGTGCCCAACAGAGATGGACAGTGCACCAGTACCCAACAGAGATGGACAGTGCACCAGTACCACAGTGCCCACCAGCAGAGATGAACAGTGCACCAATACCTCAGTGCCCACCAGCAGAGATGGACAGTGCACCAGTACCTCAGTGCCCAACAGAGGCACGAGCAGGAAGCTGGGGAGTTCAAGGCACAGGTGGAGAGAACCAGGGAGCTGGCATCGAAAGCCGAAAAAGATAAGCTACTGCTAGCCGAGGAACTGTGTGTGAGAACAGATAAATTGGAAGATCTGGCTAACACTCAAAGAACGCAAACAAACTCTTGACCAAGTCCGTATCCGAAAGGAACAACTCGTTTTAGCCAAAACTAAATACGATGAAGTCCACGCAAAACTAGATGAATCTGACGAGCTAGCTAGAAACCGGGGCGAGCAACTTGATGCCCTGCAAACGGTTGTGAATGAAACCCCTCAAAGCAATAATGTTCTATTCCAAAAGCTGCAGACCAAAGACGATCAGTTAATGAACACAATGACCAAGTTGGAGGACAAAACAGCAGAACTCATTGAAGTCGCTTATTTAATGAAGGATGACAAAAACCAGGTGAGAAAGTTGGAAAATGTGACCTCTAAACAAAAGGACATCGCATCACTGGATCTTTCACTCCACACTTGAGACCCCTCCCTGCAAACCATGACAGATAAGTATGAGGCCGAGCGGAGCAAGGGCGACACCTACATGTCTAAAATAAACACCCTCAACTCCCAGATGGAATCTGCGATGAAACAGAACACCACCTTTAGGTATCATCTGTAGGAACTCCAGAACAGTCACGCACTATTGCGGGACAACCAAACCAAGCAACCTGGCTCACATCCGGAGCTCAGAGAACGAGGGAATGTAGACGACAGGAGATTTCAGCCTCTTTCTCTTAGCCATTCGGCCCACAGTGACATGGGGCCTCCTCGCAAACACAACCACAGCTTGACTTTTCCTCTTGGCCTTTCGACCCACAATTACCAACGGGAGGGTCCAGATGCTCCCCGCGCACTCGGCGGGGATCGCCTTGACAAAATCATCAAAAACTTCCGCCTCTTTGACCCCGTTCCAGGAAAGCCAAACAACACTGAGACATTCTTAGCAGACATAGAGGACGCCTTGGTTACCATCGCTTGGTACCACTAATGGATTGGAAAACCAACCAAATCTGGTCACAAATATGTATGCCAACTCCGTTGACTTCCCCGCATTCTTCCAAGGCTACCTGTCATACATTGTGCAACGGCGTTTGTTCGACGTCAGCATCTGCCACAAACCCGGTGAACTTGGTCATGAGTCCGCCATTGGTGACAGATGACAAGGTGAGTTCAACTTGGAACTTAACCGAACATGAGGTTTTCCTGTGTGGCTTGGGTGATTCACCAGCCACATACCGACCTCCTCTGATAGGGGGCGTGTGCCTAAACGGCACTATGGTTGAGGATGCCAGACTGGCAACCTGGTCAGAAAAATCTGCAATCAGTTTGGAAATAATCAACGAAATTTCGAAAATGGCTAACTGCCATCCCATTGTGCCGAAAACGTTTAGATTTCCACTGGGAACGACTCCCCAGACGACGCTCACCGCAATAGGGGTGTGTGCGCTATCGATCCGCATTGTAACCAAGGAAGTATCTCACTACCTACTGGTTGTCGCAGACCTCCCACACACAGTCTATGTGGGAGCGGACATTTTGGTAAGATTGGGTGTTAAACTCGATACCATACACCAAGTTCTTTGGTCTTTGGCGCAGCCAAACCAACATGCCTTGTCTTTCGACCCGGTGTGAATGGCATCCGGGCAGACTATTCCTGAAGCTAGCAAGGTGATAACTGAGTCCGCCATGATGATTCCGGCAAGAACCACAGAGGTTTCTGTAAGACTGAACCTGGCGCCCGGATACCGGGTGGAAGGCACCACTGCGTTCTTCCAACCCTCTCCGCAACTATTCGACTTGGGGCTAACTATCAATGGCAACCCGCTGTTGGAACTGACCACTAGATCCACTTACCCCCGGTACAAAATCTGACTCAAGCGGATATTTCCATTCCTCGGCACACTCAGCTAGGAACATTGATCGATTACTCCTTCCATGATTTTGAACTGGTTGTTCCCATGATTGGGCCTCTTCCATCCTCCCTAGACCTAGATGGCGAGGGAGGTACGCTGTTTACTTGTCTGTCAAAGGCATTCGCAGTAACCCCCATATTGCCACTTGACGACACATCAACGTTCAGGCTGGATGTCGATTCTGACATCTGTTCTAAAACCAACCGGTAAATGGTGTCTTACCGTTGACTATAGACAACTCAACAAACTGGTTCCGTTGTCTCGTTGGCCAATGACACAGCTCAACCAAGAGTTGCAAAGGTGGCAAATGCCAAGAACTTCTCCACCGTAGACGTGGCAAACGGTTTCTGGACCATGACTGTCAACCCTCGTGACCAACACAAGTTGGCTTTCTCTTTCTCGAACAAGCTCTTCACGTTAAATCGTTGCCCGCTCGGGTATGTGAACTCCCCCTCAGAGTTCAACATCTTTCTGCACAAGGTAATGCCAGACGCAGCCTCTAGGGGGACGATAATCTATGTGGGCGACGTTCTCATGAGAAGTGAGACTTTGTCACATCACCTCAACGAAATGTTCTTACCCAACTCAGGTGAATTTTGGCCCATTCCTCCTGACAGAGCTGGTGTAACTGAGTCAGGTTTGTAAGCCTCCTTGCTCGCACATGCTTTTTCAGTTCTGCCCACAAATTTTCTATGGGATTGAGGTCAGGGCTTTGTGATGGCTACTCCAATACCTTGACTTTGTTGTCCTTTTCTCCAAAAAGTACAATCTTGGTCCCTACGTGCAGTTGCAAACCGTAGTCTGTCTTTTTTATGGCGGTTTTGTTCCTTGCGGAGCGGCCTTTCAGGTTATGTCGATATAGGACTTGTTTTACTGTGGATATAGATACTTTTGTACCCGTTTCCTCCAGCATCTTCACAAGGTCCTTTGCTGTTGTTCTGGGAATGATTTTCACTTTTCGCACCAAAGTACGTTCATCTCTAGGAGACTGAAAACGCTTCTCCTTCCAGAGCAATATGACAGCTGCGTGGTCCCATGGTGTTTATACTTGCGTACTATTATTTGTACAGATAAACGTGGTACCTTCAGGCGTTTGGAAATTGCTCCCAAGGATGAACCAGACTTGGCTGATTTCTTTTGATTTTCTCCTGGTGTCAAGTTTGAAGGTAGGTCTTGAAATACATCCACAGGTACACCTCCAATTGACACAAATTATGTCAATTAGCCTATCAGAAGCTTCTAAAGCCATGACATCATTTTTAGGGAATTTTCCAAGCCGTTTAAATCTCTAGCCACTTTAATAATCTAAAACTGATTAAAATGTATTTTTACCTCATTAAAATGTACAAACTACACCCCGTAATGACAAAGCAAAAACAGGAATTTTGATTTTGATTTTTACAAATGTATTAAAAAACGTACATTTCACATTTACACAAGCATTCAGACCCTTTACTAAGTACTTTGTTGAAACACCTTTGGCAGCATTGAGGCTTCTTGGGTATGACCCTACAAGCTTGGCACACCTGTATTTGGGGAGTTTCTCTCATTCTCTGCAGATCCTCTCAAGCTCTGTCAGGATGGATGGTGAGCATTGCTGCACAGCTATTTTCAGGTCTCTCCAGAGATGTTCGATCAGGTTCAAGTCCGGGCTCTGGTTGGGCCACTCAAGGACATTCAGAGACTTGTTCCGAAGCCACTTCTGCGTTGTCTTGGCTGTTGGCTTAGGGTCGTTGTCCCGTTGGAAGGTGAACCTTTGCCCCAGTCTGAGGTCCTGAGTGCTTTGGAGCAGGTTTTCATCAAGGATCTCTCTGTACCTTGCCCCGTTCATCTTTCCCTCGATCCTGACCAGTCTCCCAGTCCCTGCTGCTGAAAAACATCCCCACAGCATGATGCTGCCATCACCATGCTTCACTGTAGGGATGATGCCAGGTTTCCTCCAGACGTGACGCTTGGAATTCAGGTCAAAGAGATCAATATTCGTTTCATCAGACCAGAGAATCTTGTTTCTCATGGTCTGAGAGTCCTTAAGGTGCCTTTTGGCAAACTCCAAGTGGGCTGTCAGGTGCCTTATTCTGAGGAGTGGCTTCCATCTGGCCACTCTACCATAAAGGCCTGATTGTTGGAGTGCGCCAGAGTTGGTTGTCCTTCTGGAAGGTTCTCCTATCTCCACTGAGGAACTCTGGAGCTCTGTCAGTGACCAACGGGTTCTTGGTCACCTCCCTAACCAAGGCCCTTCTGCACCGATTGTTCAGTTTGGCCAGGCAGCCAGCTTTTGGAAGAGTCTTGGTGGTTCCAAACTTCTTCCTTTTAAGAATGATCAAGGACCTTGTGTTTTTTGGGACCTTCAATGCAGCAGAAATGTTTTGGTACACTTCCCCCGATCTGTGCTGTCACTCAATCCTCTCTCAAGGACAATTCCTTCGACCTCAGGGCTTGGTTTTTGCTCTGACATGCACTGTCAACTGTGGGACCTTATAAAGACAGGTGTGTCCATTCCAAATCATGTCCAATCAATTGAATTTACCACAGGTGGACTCCAATCAAGTCGTAGAAACATCTCAAAGATGATCAGTAGAAACAGGATGCTCCATTCCGAGTCTCATAGCAAAGGGTTTGAATACTTATGTAAATAAGATATGTATTTTTTTACATTTGCAAAAATGTCTAAAAACCTGTTTTTGCTTTGTGGTTAACTTTCTTGGGATAGGAGGCAGCATTATCACTTATGGATGAATAGCGTACCCAGAGTGAACTGCCTCCCACTCTGTCCCAGATGCTAATATATGCATATTATTATTACTATTGGATAGAAAACACTCTGACGTTTCTAAAACTTTTTGAATGATGTCTGTGAGTATAACAGAACTCATATGGCAGGTGAAATCCTGAGAAAAATCCAACCCGGAAGTGGGATATCTGAGGTCGATTTTCAACTCAGTCCCTATTGAATGCACAGTAGGATATGGATCTGTTTGCACTTCCTCCGGCTTCCACTAGATGTCATCCCTCTTTAGAAACTTGAATGGGGCTTCTACTGTGTTGTGGGGCTGAATAAGAGGGGAATGAGTCAGGTTACTGGTAGAGAGCCATTTCCTGGTCATGCGCATTTCACATGATAGCGACCTGTGCTTCTCTACACAGAAAGGAATTCTCAGGTTGGAACGTTATTGAATATTTATGATAACAACATCCTAAAGATTGATTCTATACTTAGTTTGACAAGTTTCTTCGGCCTGTAATATAACTTTTTGAAGTTTTCGTCCGACGTTTGCCTGGACCTGCACGAGCGTTTGGATATGTGTACTAAACGTGCTAACAAAAGTAGCTACTTGGACATAAATAATGGACATTATCGAACAAAACAACAATTTATTGTGGAACTAGGATTCCTGGGAGTGCATTCTGATGAAGATCATCAAAGGTAAGGGAATATTTATAGTGTAATTTCTGATTTCTGTTGACTCCAACATGGCAGAGAATTTTTTTTTCTGAGCGCCGTCTCAGATTATTGCATGGTGTGCTTTTTCCGTAAAGTTTTTTTGAAATCTGACACAGCGTTTGCATTAAGAACAAGTGTATCTTTAATTCTATGTAAAACATGTATCTTTCAACAAAGTTTATGATGAGTATTTCTGTTATTTGATGTGGCTCTGCAATTTCTCTGGATATTTTGGAGGCATTTCTGAACATGGCGCCAATGTAAACTGAGATTTTTGGATATAAATATGCACATTATCGAACAAAACATACATGTATTGTGTAACATGATGTCCTATGAGTGTCATCTGATGTAGATCATCAAAGGTTAGTGATTAATTTTATCTATATTTCTGCTTTTTGTGACTCCTGTCTTTGGCTGGAAAAATAGCTGTGTTTTTTTGACTTGGTGGTGATCTAACATAATCATATGTTGTGCTTTCGCTGTAAAGCATTTTTGAAATCAGACACGATGGGTAGATTAACAAGATGTTTATCTTTCATTTGCTGTATTGGACTTGTTAATGTGTGAAAGTTACATATTTCTAAAAAATATTTTTGAATTTCCCGCGGAATGTTGTCGAGGGGTTCCGCTAGCGGAACGCATGTCATAGACAGGTTTAAGGGGTATTTGTGTGTAGATTGAATCAGGCTGTAACGTAACAAAATATGGAAAAGTCAAGGAGTCTGAATACTTTCCAAAGGCACTGTATATAGCCATGTTATGAAGTATGAAAAGGCTTGTTCAGTCACATGTCATGAATTCACTATGACATCATCATATTTATATACATTTTATGGGTTTAATTTTTTTTTCTTTTTCTCAGACATAAATAAACAATTCCAGGTGAAAGCCAAAGGCCATAGTTGTAATAAAATAACAAATTAACTGGCAAAGCAGCAGAGCGAGGCCCACATCCAGCAACGTCATAAGTCACGTTTTGCAGCTGTTTCAGTACAGCACTACAGGGAGAGAGAAAACTCCACTGGACTAGTTTCAATGTATGGAATCACTTCAGAGTTTCTGGATTTTGGGTAAACTTCTCCTTTAACCTCACTAGGGTAGGGGGCAGCATTCGGAATTTTGGATGAAAAGCGTGCCCAAAGTAATCTGCCTGCTACTCAGGCCCAGAAGCTAGGATATGCAAATTAGTAGATTTGGATAGAAACCACTCTGAAGTTTCTAAAACTGTTAAAATAATGTCTGTGAGTAACAGAACTGAAATGGCAGGTGAAAACCTGAGGAAAATCCACCCAGGAAATGCTTTTATTTTGAAATGCCTGTTTTTCCATTGAAAGCCTATCCACCATACAAAGACTTATGACGCAGGTCACTAGCTCTATTGTAGAAAAAAGCTGCCGTGAGCAAGGCAGTTAACCTGCAACAACTGCTCCCCGGGCACCGATAACGTGGACGTCGATTAAGGCCACTCTGATTCAGAGGGGTTGGGTTCAATGCGGAAGACACATTTAGGGTGAATGGATTCAGTTGTGACTGACTAGATATCCCCTTTCCTTTCCCATCCCAGTCCTCCTTTAAGACTCCATAATGTTTCATCATTAGATGCTACAGTCCTCCTTTAAGAGAGATCTTTGATGAAAACCTGCTCCAGAGCAGAACCTGCTGCTTGAACAGAGTTCTGAGTATAGGGTCTGAATACTTAAGTAAATGTAATATTTCAGTTTTGTATTTTTTGATAAATTAGCAAAATTATCAAACAAAAATGTTTGGTATTGTGTTTTTAGAAAAAGGCTGTAATGTAACAAAATGTGGAAAAAGTCAAGGGGTCTGAATACTTTCAGGAGGCACTGTACTCTCCGATAGCAACGGCCAATAGCAGACCACTTCCTATTACAGGGACATAGTCGCTCCCGTCTTCCATGTGTGAAAGGTAACCTGGTGAATATCATAGAATCAGGGTTCTGTTAGGTAACCTGGTGAATATCATAGAATCAGGGTTCTGTTAGGTAACCTGGTGAATATCATAGAATCAGGGTTCTGTTAGGTAACCTGGTGAATATCATAGAATCAGGGTTCTGTTAGGTAACCTGGTGAATATCATAGAATCAGGGTTCTGTTAGGTAACCTGGTGAATATCATAGAATCAGGGTTCTGTTAGGTAACCTGGTGAATATCATAGAATCAGGGTTCCGTAAGGGAACCTTCAGTTCTATTTCAGTGACTCGTTAGTCTCTCACTTTGGGGATATAGTCAACTACTACAGAGCTCATATACTCTCTGATGCCAAGTCTAGACAGGATCATCCCTCAGAGGTCCCCACTCTACTCACCGTATGTGTAGTGATGTCCAGTCAGTAGAACCTCATGAAGGTACATCACCACAACATGCTGCATTACAGATCTCTTGAACAGAGATGCCTTTGAACCATGCCTATGTTGTAGCCATACCTCTGGTGGATTGAGCCATCAAGCCCTCCGGAGGAGTCAGATCCTTGCTACTATAGAACCCCATGAAGGTATGGGGGTGTAACTCATTATACGGATATAATGGCTAAAGTAAAGCAGTTTTAAATAAATCTAATTTCTACTCTTTCCAGTGGCTCCAACAGCGGCAATAACCTCAAGCAAAACATAAAAATCCCAGGATGGGACTAGCTGTTTGGATACTGGGCGTAGGTGACCCTTCATAAAACAACAGATCAGGGGGTGTTCCACTGTATAGTTGTTGCAGCCTAAATGGCAGCCAAATATACATTTATAGTTGAAAAGGTTTTCCTTCGTCAGAAAGCAGAGTAGCTCTGAAACAGAGCAAACAAAGGGCCTGTTCTGTTATAATCTCCACCCGGCACAGCCAGAAGAGGACTGGCCACCCCTCATAGCCTGGTTCCTCTCTAGGTTTCTTCCTAGGTTTTGGCCTTTCTAGGGAGTTTTTCCTAGCCACCGTGCTTCTACACCTGCATTGCTTGCTGTTTGGGGTTTTAGGCTGGGTTTCTGTACAGCACTTTGAGATATCAGCTGATGTACGAAGGGCTATATAAATACATTTGATTTGATTTGACTGATTTGTTTCTGATCTCACCATCTGTTAAATACACACCCCTTATTGTGCTATAGTGAGTGTGTGGCTCTAGCACTCTGAATAGAGTTTATTCTCAAGGAGAGCGGTCACGTGTGTTGAGAAGCAGAGGATCACTGGTTTGAGCCTGGTATGGGGACAGTGGAGGAATTGCAACTGTTAGCATCACACTGGCATCAGTTAAACATGAAATGAATAAAGTTAGTCATTTCCAAATGAACCATGTTCTTTAAGGTCAATATGTTGGAGTTCAGGCTTTATTTGACCTGTTAAAGTAGGAAATGAAATGAACTTTGTCCATCACAGAGACGGAAGTCAAGACAAAAACAGGAGCTTGTTTTAAAATATATATTGGCCATGTTTAACAAGTTGTGTTGATCAGATGTTAATGAAGCAATACAGACCACATTGAAGTGTCTGGAGTTTAGTTTGTGTGTTCTAGAGTCTTGTAAAGAAAGGGGGGGTTGACTGGGACAGACAATGTAACATCCATAAAGATTTGAAAAAATGTTTTTGTAAAACATGCACCTGACATCAGATCATCTTGAAACTTTCTCTCTAAAGCTAACTTCCATCAAGGTTTTATATGGTCTATTGGTTTCTCTCTTTTCATTGGCAGAATCCTTTTTCAGTGTTATGATATTCATAACATCCATATCCACCAGTCTATCTTCCTGTCAACTAACAGAACTCTGCTGGTTGTCCTGGTAACAGATACCAGTGGGCAGATCTATTGTATTTGTTCAAACTAAACTACAGCACTTACTTTGATGAGTCAAATCTGATCCTTTCTTCTCTTCTCCTCCTCTCATAGTTCCACTCAGCCCCGTTGTTTTCCTGCAGTCCACCAGCAGCACAGACAACCTCTTCATACCCAGCAGTAAGGTGCTACCGGGAGAGGCACGAAACGGGGACTCCGGGAGGGAGGAAGGGCTAGCGTTGTCCTGGTAACCATAAAGAGGGGACACAGACACATATCATTATGGATGCTTATGTCACCGCTGTCATGAAGTGCTTTACAGAAACCCAGCCCAGACCCTGATAGAGCAAGATGTATGCTAGACCAGACCAAGCTGTACCATCTGGTGTTCTGATCTGGAGAGACTCTTCTCTGCCTCGTCAGCATCAGGATGTTGTTGATGCTCCCCAGAGGATCCAAAATAGTCATGTCTCTCTCCTGTGTGAATGAGAACATCAAACAGATAGTGAACTTACGACCGTCTATTACAATCACAAAGGGTCTTACAAGAGGCATTAATCTCTCTAAACAGCCTAAAATGCAAATGTTAAAGGGTCGTTCCACTAAATGGGTGCCTGTTGCATCCCTTTGATATTTTAAGTACAAATTATGCTCCAATATTGCATTTTAAAAGCCTGTTATACTAGATTAGATGCATTTTTAATGTAGACCACATGGATAATTTAATACATCTAATTTAAAAGACCCCAAAATATATGTACCAAAGGCAGATTGACCCTTTAACAATTCCTACAGTACTGAACAACATATTCAAGTGTAGAACTTCAGTAGAATGCCCTTTAAAACCACACATTAGTTCAACAACTGCATAGTGTGTGACTCTGTTTAAGACAGTACTCACTGGTGTTAATCTGATATTCTGTCTCCTCCTCTTTCACTCCCAAGACGTCTTCCTTCTTCACCTCTACTGAGATAGCATCCTCTTCCTCTCTAAAAGGTTCTTCCTCTGTTTCCTCTATAACATCCTCTTCTTCTTTCACGACAATGTTCAGCCTCAGAGCTTCTTTCTGCATACAGCAGACCTCTTCTTTAACGGGGGATGAGTAGTTTAGTGAGCTCATGGTCTGGGATGTTAAAATTAGCGACTAGCCTAGCGCTAGGCTCAGTATCAATGTTTAACAACTTTGCAAATTGAACAAGCAAAATAGGTTAAAGTTAACCAGTTGATACGTCAACAGAAAAGTGTTTACAACACTGAGATTAGCTAATGTACATTAATATGGTCTAAAGCGTCAATCTTTCAGTGTTATGTTGGCTAGCAAGCTACCAAGGCGGTAGAAAGAGTAGCCGTGTTGTTGTTCCTGAAGAAGTGTCCGGTCCAGTAAATTACACGTCACGGAAGAAGCATCACCTGAAAGACGCATATCGCCATCTGCTGGCTGGAGTGGGTAACGCAGTTTGGAAACAATAGTTACTACACTTTCTGTATTGGAAAAAAACGTCATAATAATTTAACAATGAGCTGATATATTGTAAATGATGAATACATACTTCTATGAATAGGTAGTGTTTTAATAAACATTTGCTCTGTTAATTTTTCACATTCGTTTTTATCTAGATGTGACGGTACTATTTCCTTAAAGCTACGCTCTTTAAGACACAAATCATCCTGTAAGGCATTTTAGGCCTTGAGACAAATGAGACATGGATTGTGTATGTATGCCATTCAGAGGGTGAATGTGGAAGACAAAATAGTTAAGAGCCTTTGAACAGGGTATGGTAGTAGGTCCCAGGCACCGGTTTGTGTCAAGAACTGCAACGCTGCTGGGGTTTTCCAGCTCAACGGTTTCCCATGTGTACCAAGAATCATCCAACACCCAAACAGTGCCGTTTAAGATGAGGCAGAACTATTTGTTTTTTCATGAGCTTGGCCTTATTTCTATGACAGCATATTGGATGACTGTCATTCATATTCCGTTCACCCTGTTCAATGTAACAGCAATAGGTTTCGGCTACTACATGATACTAGAATTTTCCCTATACCCATCATGAGATTGCTACAACCTAGCCTATGAATGAAAGTTTAGAATGTAGGTGCACACAGGTGGAGATACGTTTTTTAGGTGACAGACAGTAACACATGGACAGACAGTCGTGAAGACATCACTAACTAATTATCATGGTCCAAACACACCAAGACAGTCGTGAAGAGGGCACGACAACAAGTTTTCCACCTCGGGAGACTGAAAAGATTTGGCATGGGTCCCCAGATCCTCAAAAAGTTCTACAGCTGCACCATCGAGAGCATCCTGACCGGTTGCATCACCGCCTGGTATGGCAACTGCTCGGCATCTGACCGTAATGCAAACCCAAAAATTGTCAGTCACCCAAGTCATAGACTGTTTTCTCTGCTCCCACACGTCAAGCGGTACCGGAGCACCAAGTCTAGAACCAAAAGGCTTCTTAACAGCTTCTACCCCCAAGCCATAAGACTGCTGAACAATTAATCAAATGGCCACCTGGACTATTTACATTGACCCCACCTCCATTTGTTTTGTACACTGCTGCTACTTGCTGTTTATTATCTATGAAATGTCACTTCACCCCTACCTACATGTACAAATTACCTCGACTAACCTGTACCCCCGCACATTGACTCGGTACCAGTACCCCCTGTATATAGCCTTGTTATTGTTATTTTATTGTGTTACTTTTTATTATTTTTTACTTTTGGTCATTTGCTCATTTTCTTAACTCTTCTTGAACTGTACTGTTAGTTAAGGGCTTGTAAGTAAGCAATTCACTGTAAGGTCTACACTTGTTGTATTCGGCGCATTTGACAAATAAAGTTTGATTTTATTTGACAAATTCAGGTATGTTTATCCCGTTTTTTTCTGTTTAAGAAACGTTTGTCTCTAGAGAGTTGAAAACAGCAGGTCTGGGACAGGTAGCACCTCCGGTGAACAGGTCAGGGTTCCATAGCCGCAGGCAGAACAGTTGAAACTGGAGCAGCAGCACGGCCAGCTGGACTGGGGACAGCAAGGAGTCATCATGCCAGGTAGTCCTGAGGCATGGTCCTAGGGCTCAGGTCCTCCGAGAGAGAGAAAGAAAGAAAGAAAGAGAGAAAGAGAGAGCATACTTAAATTCACACAGGACACCGGATAAGACAGGAGAAATACTCCAGATATAACAGACTGACCCCAGCCCCCCGACACATAAACTACTGCAGCATAAATACTGAAGGCTGAGACAGTATGGGTCAGGAGACACTGTGGCCCCATCCGATGATACCCCCGGACAGGGCCAAACAGGAAGGATATAACCCCACCCACTTTGCCAAAGCACAGCCCCCACACCACTAGAGGGATATCTTCAACCACCAACTTACCATCCTGAGACAAGGCCGAGTATAGCCCACAAAGATCTTCGCCATGGCACATCCCAATGGGGGGTGCCAACCCATGAATACGGCTGCACAGTATTGTCTCTTCTCGATGACGGTTATGATATCGTTTAGTACCTTGAGCGGGGTTGAGGTGCACCCATGACCAGCTCGGAAAACCACATTGCACAGCGGAGAAGGTTCATGCTGAAAGAGCTCTGATAGGTTGGAGGATGTCCTCCGGAAGTTGTCATAATTACTGTTTAAGTCTATGGAAGCCTTGAGAACCATGAGCCTCCTAGGTTTGTATTGAAGTCAATGACCCAGAGGAGGATGCAAAATAGTATGTTTTATTCAATTATTTGGTGATGTGATTATATTTAGTATAGTTTTATCCAAAAATGATTTTATTTGAATGTTTTACCAATTTATTTTCTTCTGAAACTCACTTCCCACAATTATGTAAAGTTGGCTCGATGTCCTTTGGGTGCAGTGGAGGCTTCTCAGAGGAGGAAGGGGAAGACCATCCTTCTCTGAGCAGCCTCCACTGCACCCAAAGGACATCCAGCCAACATGACACAATTGTGGGAAGCATTGGAGTCAACATGGAGTCAGCATCCCTGTGGAAGGCTTTGGACACTTTGAAGAGTTCATTGAGGCTCTTCTGAGGGAAAAGGAAGAGGTTCCTAGTCCATATTAGGACGTTTATGTCGCTCCAAATGTTTGGTATGATCAGTGTATATATATATAAAGAAAATATTGCATGACCAAAAGCACAATTCTATTTTTGTAAAAATGAGACAAGAGTACGAGCATATGTGTGTTCTCTCATGAACTTTAAGTAGCCTGTATTTGATGTGATATACTCCTTTCGAGACAGGATTGTGTCACGGCACAGATCTGGGGAAGTGTACCAAAACATTTCTGCAGCATTGAAGGTCCCCATCGTCTTAAAAGGAAGAAGTTTGAAACCACCAAAACCCTTCCTACTGCTGGCTGCCCGGCCAAACTGAACAATCGGGGGAGAAGGGCCTTGGTCAGGGAGGTGACCAAGAACCCAATGGTCACTCTGACAGAGCTCCTCTGTGGAGATGGGAGAACCTTCCAGAAGGACAACCATCTCTGCATCACTCCACCAAGCAGGACGTTATGGTAGAGTTGCCAGACGGAAGCCACTCCTCAGTAAAAGGCACATGAAAGCCAGCTTGGAGTTTGCCAAAAGGCACCTAAGGACTATCAGACCATGAGTAACAAAATTCTCTGGTCTGATGAATGCCAAGGGAGGAAACCTGGCACCATTCCTACGGTGAAGCATGGGTTTGGCAGCATCATGCTGTGGGGATGTTTTTCAGCGGCAGGGACTGGGAGACTCGTCAGGATCGAGGGAAAGATGAACGGAGCAAAATACAGAGAGATAATTTTAGAAAACTTGCTCCAGAGCACTCAGGACCTCAGACTGGGGCAAAGGTTAACCTTCCAATAGGACAACGACCCTACGCACAAAGCCAAGACAATGCAGGAGTGGCTTTGGGAGATATCTCTGAATGTCCTTGAGGGGCCCAGCCAGAGCCCGGATTTGAACCCGATTTAACATCTCCGGAGAGACCTGAAAATAGCTTTGTAGTGACACTCCCCATCCAACCTGACAGAGTTTGAGAGGATCTGCAGAGAAGAATGGGAGAAACATGAGGATCCTGCTGCTGGTGTCCTCAAGGGCAAATTGACAGATTTTTCACCTAGTTGTCTTTGGGATTCAAACCAGAGATCTTTCGGTTACTGGCCCAACACTAGTAACCGCTAGACTACCTGCAGCAGGAGCCCCATGTTGACAGGAGAGCCCACCTTTATTTTTCCCTCATTATGAACATTCATATTGGTCAACAGTCAACCTATTGTGTGTATTGAACATTCATATTGGACTGTAGCAGCTAGCTAACTGGCTACTGATCAACCTATTGTGTGTATTGAACATTCATATTGGACTGAAGCAGCTAGCTATCTGGCTACCGATCAACCTATTGTGTGTATTGAACATTCATATTGGACTGAAGCAGCTAGCTATCTGGCTACCGATCAACCTATTGTGTGTATTGAACATTCATATTGGACTGTAGCAGCTAGCTAACTGGCTACTGATCAACCTATTGTGTGTATTGAACATTCATATTGGACAGCCTTACCTGTATAGTAGCACCAACACCCATCAGCCCAATCTCTTCTTGACGTCAAAGCTGCAGTGTATTGTTGGTATAGTTTTTGATGAATAATAATTCAAATTGTGAAAATAGAAGTGTACAATTTATATATATATATTTAATCAACTTTAAGATACTGTTTGCCTCTATGCAGATGTAGAAGCTGAATAGGAATATACATTATCAATAAATAGTTGATTGTTCTTTTTTCACATCATACTAAGAATACTGAGCCACAACCTGTAAATGTGACCATACTATTTATTTCAAGCCACATTAAGATGTCACCATACTATTCCTTTAAAGCCCCTCTGTCAGATATAAATCATCAGAGTGGGAAACCAACTGACATGGAAACAATGGAGCAAATGGATCACTATCAGAGTGTATTATGACATCAGATAGAACTACTTAGACATTCTAAATATCACTTGATTATCAGAGTGTATTATGACATCAGATAGAACTACTCAGACATTCTAAATATCACTTGATTATCAGAGGGGTGTATTATGACATCAGATAGAACTACTCAGACTTTCCAAATCAGGCTTCATCCATATCATGAAGGTGGATATTGATCCAACCATTTCAAAAGTAATGACCGGGCTGACGGAAACAGGATATACCTGTACACTTTTATTAATGCAGATAGACAATTTGTTAGTTTGTTTGACATGGTGGGGTCTTTTTGTGTCAGTAAAAATGTATGACCAAGAAATGGCGGTGGAAACTCATTTATCCACAAATATTTATATACTAAGCATCACATCTGTTTTAACTTGGAGTCACGTGATGATATGTTGTGTG
This sequence comes from Salvelinus fontinalis, assembly GCF_029448725.1. NCBI lineage: Eukaryota > Metazoa > Chordata > Actinopteri > Salmoniformes > Salmonidae > Salvelinus > Salvelinus fontinalis. Next base: position 175,558 of record NW_026600564.1, on the reverse strand, counting down.
GTCCTCCTTCTACGACTTGGGAAACCATGCAGTTTATTAGGCTACAGACAAAATAAGTTATGAACTTCACAGGGTGGTGAAACTGCATGTGATGAGCTTGATGCTCCTTTCCAATACATTTTGAGGGTCTTATTCTGGTGACATGATGATTGATGCTTGGCTGCCATTTGACAAATAAAATAATATCTCTCTCATCCATAATAATCTCATCATGTAGGTAGCCTACCAGCACTGTATATGTGAGCTGCTGACTACAGTGCACGGGACAAGAGCACGTTTTCTATTTTACACAAGTTTTAAAACCATCAGGGTAGTTGAAAATGTGATGGAAACCAATTTAACTTGTATTTTTCATTCGGTACATGGGAATTTAACAGCAAACGTTATTCTTCTTGTGCACTACGTCATAACGCAAAGCCTTTTATCCACAATAAGTCTGTTTGAGGCAAACATTTCTGATGGGAAAATGTGTATACCGTTTTCTGCAGATTTGAGAATATTCACATGGAAATCTGGCGCAAATTGCATGGAAACTTAGCAACGAAAGTGGATATTGATCCAACACCTGCCACGTATTCAAACCAGCCCACTGGGCACAGAAGTCAGTTCAACATCTAGTTTCTATTTACATTTCTTTGATTCGTCAACTAAAGTGAATTCAACATGAAATCAACACAAAATGTCACCTGCCATTGGATTTAGGTTGCCAGTTCGTGAAAAATTTAAAATACCTGATGTTCATGGCTTTTTCAAAATCCAATCAGTTTTCCACATTAATCAAACATCATCACATGGATTTGTTTTGTTGAAATGACGTGGAAACAAAGTTTATTCAACCAGTGGGAGGTTTGTAAATGACCCCAGCAAAAGAAAACAAAGAACTCGTCATTGAGACAATGATAAACAGCAATCCGTGGGAGAGTTGAGGTGGATATTATAAAATAAGGATCTGCTGGTGTCCAAGTCAAACCAAGATTCTTTATTTCTGAGCTCAGAGAGAAAAACACTTACACAGCGCAGTGTAGACAGTCTGAATTCCTGAAGCATTGGGTGATGAGCACATATCTTTATAGTTTCCTGTTCCTGGGAGGGACTTTATTCATACAAGGACGCAGGTGCAGCTGGTTTGCAACGCAGGATGATACTCCCAGGAACAGGAGATTATAATAGGTCAGTTTCACAAGGTTAGTCTGTGGTGGTTAATTTCTGTATTACCAAATGAGGAGAGACAAAGTTCACACACCAATCAGAGTTATACTTAAACTACATCTTTAATAATAAGATCTTTGCAATGACTTTCAACAATTCACTATTTCTAATGAACCGTTGAGAGTGGCAACACAATGGCTACTGAGATCTTTTATAGCAAATATCCCCCCCCTAGTCGACATAACAAACCACAGATATTAGGAACAGTTCACAAAGTGAGATTTTATAATGAGAAAGGAGTATCCTGTAGCCAGATAGCGTTCGCTATAATTTATCATTCAGTTTGGTCCCTAAGACGAGGTTCTAATCTCTTTCCTGGTACTTCATAGCACAAAAACACCAACTCATCCAATGGCATAACTCAATTGTCAACTCTAGATACTCCCATCTCAAGTAAAACCCCTTCTTGACCCCACTCCTGGACAAGCTCACTGAGGGGAGTGAGCCTCTAGGTCATACACTATCCCAGGATAAGTGCAACATCAGAGAGGACATACAATGGTTCCAGACACTGCCATACACCTCTCCCAATGCCAAAGGAGGGAGTGACTTGCGCACAGACATTGTGGAAACCAGTAATTGGTTCCCCATTAATCACACCATCCCTTCACATAGTTTAACAGATACATTCACATATGAAGACAATGTTCCCTCCTGTCCTCTTCCCTTCCTGATATTCTGCATAGCACCAGGGACATGTGAAAGACAAGCCTGACCTCTCCCCTCTCTGGGCCCCAGGTGACTGAGCCCCAGCTGAGGGAAGAAGTGCAACTGCCAACACCAGAGTCCGAAGGGATACATTCTAATAACAAGTATATCACATCAGCATATTATGCAGATAAGACATCTTAATTATCTATGTTACCCAACTAATTCTGATTCATCCACCACAAGTCACATACTCAGATATGTGGACACATACAATTAACATTTTGCATTACAGAGTCTGTGAACATTTTCATTTCATTAAATCATCAGTGGGCCAACATTGCAAATGTAAACGACGGAACAAATGCATCACATCCAAATATCACTTGATTATCTGTAGTGCTGTAGGAATGACACCCAGATAAACACACACACAGTGTCAGAGTTAAAAAAAGGACCATTTAAAACAGAAGGAATCTGACCTACTCTATATTCAAACTGACCAACTCCATATTCAATTCATGTTTTCTAATAAAAACATACAAATATATGTTTAAGTATACTTTGTACAATTCAATTTCATATGGTAAAAAAAGGTAATCATTAGCAGTCAACAATATAAGACAATGGGAGCACTGTGTATGTTCTCTGATGAATTTAAAGTCAATGTGACGTGAAATATCAATATACACGCTAAGAGAAGTAATTTCTCTCTCCTGTGTGGATTCTCTAATGACCTTTAAGTGACTGTGATGAGTAATATGTTTTCCCACAGTCTGAGCTTTTGTAAGCCTTCTCCTCTGTGTGCTGTCTCATGTGTTCTTTCAGGCTTGCAAAACCTTTCTACACTGGGAGCAGTGGTAAGGCTTCTCCACTGTGTGTATTTGCTCATGTCGTTCCAGGTCCCCTGACAGGTTAAAACTCTTTCCACACTGTGAGCAGTGGTAAGGATTCTCCCGTGTGTGTTCTCTCATGTATTTTCAGGTAGCTTTTCTGGTTAAAACTCTTTCCACACTGTGAGCATTGGTAAGGCTTCTCCCCTGTGTGTATTCTCTCATGCCGTTCCAGATCCCCCGGCCGGTTGAAACACTTTCCACACTGGGGGCAGTGGTAAGGCTTCTCCCCTGTGTGCATTCGCTCATGTTTTTTCAGGTTTCCTTTATTGCCAAAACTCCTTCCACACTGGGAGCAATGGTAAGGCTTCTCCCCTGTGTGTATTCTCTCATGTCTTTTCAGGCTCCCTAAATTGCTAAAACTCTTCCCACACTGGGAGCAGTGGTAAGGCTTCTCCCCTGTGTGTATTCTCTCATGCTGTTTCAGAACCCCCGGCCGGTTGAAACACTTTCCACATTGGGAGCAATGGTAAGGCTTCTCCCCTGTGTGTATTATCTCATGCCATTTCAGCTCCCCCGGCTGGTTGAAACTCGTTCCACATTGGGAGCAATGGTAAGGCTTCTCCCCGGTGTGTATTCTCTCATGTTGTTTCAGGTTCCCTAACTTGTTAAACCACTTTACACAGTGGGAACACTGGTGTCTTCTTGTTGGTTTGGACGTCCCTGGCTCTGGTTCCTCTGAGTCTGGTCTTTCTCCTGCCAAAGACAGTGTGTTTTTAAAAAAAAGAGACCTGAATGAAACCTCCACATGATAAATAGGCCTTGCTACGAGGGTAAATCCTAATCAGATCTCTCAATAACCCGAGGCCAGTTTTAACAATCTTTGTGTGATTTTAAAACAAATGTATATTTTCCTGGTAATTACTGATATGTTTGCATTACAAGTCAAAACACAAAAAACTAAACAGTTCTAGGACACTGAAGACACAGACGTCGCTGGATTCCAATCGAGCAGATGGTTCTAAATATATAACTTTCATAGCTGTATGAATCAGAATGCGACCTACACACTTCCTTAAACATAAAATAAGTAAAGAAGTCATTTTGTGTGGAAGTCTAAAACTTGTTTTTACGTCGATAGGGTTCGACATATGCTGTTTAAATGGCCCAATTTCTTATTTAAACGCTCACAGATGTTCCTAAAACTGATAGTAACTACAATAAAAATATATATAATTGCAACATGTAAAGTGTTGGATGTTTCATGAGCTGAAAAAAAGCATCCCTGTTAGTGAACATTTATTCTTTGCCAAGAAAATCCATCCTCCTGACAGGTGTGGGATATCAAGAAGCTGACTGAACAGCATGAATATTACACAGGTGCACCTTGTGCTGGGGAGAATAAAAGGCCACTCTAAAATGTGCAGTTTTATCACAACACAATGCCACAGATGTCTCAAGTTTTGAGGGAGCGTGCAATTGTCATGCTGACTGCAGGAATATCCACTGGAGCTGTTACCAGATAATTGAATGTTAAATTCTCTACCAGAAGCCGCCTCCAATGTCATTTTAGAGAATTTGGCAGTACATCCAACTGGCCTCACAACCACAGACCACATAACGACGCCAGCCCAGGACCTCCACATCGTCTGAGACCAGCCACCCGAGTTGTATTTCTCTTTGTAATGAAGCCCTTTTGTGGGGAAAACCTCATTCTGATTGGCTGGGCCTGGCTCCACAATGGGTGGGCGTATGCCCTCCAGGGCCCACCAATGGCTGCGCCCCTGGCCAGTCATGTAAAGTCCATAGATTAGGGCCTAATTTATTTATTTGCAATGACTGACTAATATGAACTGTAAATCGTTGAAATTGTTGTTTATATTTTGGTTAGGTATACACACACAGTGCATTCGTTAAGTATTCAGACCCCTTCACCTTTTCCAAATTTTGTTACATTTCAGCAATATTCTAAAATTGATTAAATTGTTTTCCCCCCCTTGTCAATCTAAACTCAGCAAAAAAAAGAAACGTCCTCTCACTGTCAACTGCGTTTATTTTCAGCAAACTTAACATGTGTAAATATTTGTTGGAAAATAACACGATTCAACAACTGAGACATAAACTGAACAAGTTCCACAGACATGTGACTAACTGAAATGGAATAATGTGTCCCTGAACAAAGGGGGGGGGGGGGGGTCAAAATTAACAGTCAGAGTAACAGTCAGTATCTGGTGTGGCCACCAGTTGCATTAAGTACTGCAGGAACACTGACATTCCGGTCTAGCAGGAAATAACGCACAGAAGGAGCAGTATGGCTGGTGGCATTGTCATGCTGGAGGGTCATGTCAGGATGAGCCTGCAGGAAGGGTACCACATGAGGGAGGAGGATGTCTTCCCTGTAACGCACAGCGTTGAGATTGCCTGCAATGACAACAAGCTCAGTCTGATGATGCTGTGACACACCGCCCCAGACCATGATGGACATTCCACCACCAAATCGATCCCGCTCCAGAGTACAGGCCTCGGTGTAACGCTCATCCCTTCGACGATGAACGCGAATCCGACCATCACTCCTGGTGAGACAAAACTGCAGATACATTCACATATGAAGACAATGTTCCCTCCTGTCAGTGAGAGCACTTTTTGCCAGTCCTGTCTGGTCCAGTGACGATGGGTTTATGCCCGTAGGCGACATTGTTGACGTTGATGTCTGGTGAGGACCTGCCTTACAACAAGCCCTCAGTCCAGCCTCTCAGCCCATTCCGGACAGTCTGAGCGCTGATAGAGGGATTGTAGATTCCTGGTGTAACTTGGGCAATTGTTGTTGCCATCCTGTACCTGTCCCGCAGGTGTGATGTTCGGATGTACCGATCCGGTGCAGGTGTTGTTACACGTGGTCTGCCACTGCAAAGACGATCAGCTGTCCGTCCTGTCTCCCTGTAGCGCTGTCTTAAGCGCTACAGTACGAACATTGCAATTTATTTCCCTGGCCACATCTACAGTCCTCATGCCTCATTGCAGCATGCCTAAGACACGTTCACGCAGATGAGCAGGGACCCTGGGCATCTTTCTTTTGGTGTTTTTCAGAGTCAGTAGAAAGGCCTCTTTAGTGTCCTAAGTTTTCATAACTGTGACCTTAATTGCCTACCGTCTATAAGATGTTAGTGGCTTAACGACCATTCCACAGGTGCATGTTCATTAATTGTTTATGGTTCATTGAACAAGCATGGAAAACAGTGTTGAAACCCATTACAACAAAGATCTGTGAAGCTATTTGGATATTTACGAATAATCTTTGAAAGACAGGGTCCTGAAAAAGATCCGTACATTTATTTTCTGTGGAAGAAAAAGGGACGTTTCTTTTCTTGCTGAGTTTGTGTTTGTCATTGCAAAGATTTTATTATTCAAGATGTAATTTAACTGACTGGTGTGTGAAGTTTGTCTCTCCTCATTTGGTAATACAAAAATTAACCACCACAGACTAACCTTGTGAAACTGTCCTATTATAATCTCCTGTTCTTGGGACTATCATCCTGCGTTGCAAACCAGCTGCACCTGCGTCCTTGTATGAATAAAGTCCCTCCCAGGAACAGGAAACTATAAAGATATGTGCTCATCACCCAATGCTGCAGGAATTCAGACTGTCTACACTGCGCTGTGTAACTGTTACTCTCTCTGAGCTCAGAAATAAAGAATCTTGGTTTGACTTGGACTCAAGCAGATCCTTATTTTATAATATCCACCACAACTCTCCCACAGATTGCTGTTTCATCATTGTCTCAGTAAAGAGTTCTTTGTTTTACTTTCCTGGGGGCATTTACAAGCCTCCCACTGGTTGAATAAACGTTGTTTCCACGTCATTTCAACAAAACAAATCCATGTGATGATGTTTGATCAATGTGGAAAACTGATTGGATTTGTAAAAAGCCATGAACATCAGGTATTTTGAATTTTTCACGAACTGGCAACCTAAATCAAATGACAGGTGACATTTTGTGTTGATTTAATGTTGAATTCACTTTAGTTGACGACTCAAAGAAATGTAAATAGAAACTAGATGTTGAACTGACGTCTGTGCCCAGTGGGCTGGTTTGAATACGTGGCAGGTGTTGGATCAATATCCACCTTCGTTGCTAAGTTTCCATGCAATTTGTGCCAGATTTCCATGTGAATATTCTCAAATCTGCATAAAAGAATATACACATTTTCCCATCAGAAATGTTTGCATCAAACAGACTTATTGCGGATAAAAGGCTTTGCGTTATGACGTAGTGCACAAGAAGAATAACGTTTGCTGTTAAATTCCAATGGACCGAATGGAAAATACAAGTTCAATTGGTTTCCATCACATTTTCAACTCTCCTGATGGTTTTAAACACTTGTGTGAAATAGAAAACGTGCTCTTGTCCCGTGCACTGTAGCCTGCAGCTCACATATACAGTGATGGTAGGCTACCTACATGATGAGATTATTATGGATGAGAGAGATATCATCATCACGTGACTCCAAGTTAAATAAGATGATTAGTATATAAATATTTGTGGATAAATGAGTTTCCACCGCCATTTCTTGCTCATACATTTTTACTGACACAAAAAGACCCCACCATGTTAAACAAACTAACAAATTGTCTATCTGCATTAATAAAAGTATACAGGCATATCCTGTTTCCGTCATCCCGGTCATTACTTTTGAAATGGTTGGATCAATGTCCACCTTCATGATATGGATGAAGCCTGATTTGGAATGTCTAAGTAGTTCGGTCCCGTGTGGCTCAGTTGGTAGAGCATGGCGCTTGCAACGCCAGGGTTGTGGGTTCAATTCCCACGGGGGGACCAGGGTTCAATCCCCATGGGGGGACCAGGATGAATATGTATGAACTTTCTAATTTGTAAGTCGCTCTGGATAAGAGCGTCTGCTAAATGACTTAAATGTAAATGTAGTTCTATCTGATGTCATAATACATCCCTCTGATAATCAAGTGATATTTAGAATGTCTGAGTAGTTCTATCTGATATCATAATACACTCCTCTGATAGTCAAGTGATATTTAGAATGTCTGAGTAGCTCTATCTGATGTCATAATACACCCCTCTAATAATCAAGTGATATTTGGAATGTCTATATGATGTCATAATACACTCTGATAGTGATCCATTTGCTCCATTGTTTCCATGTCAGTTGGTTTCCCACTCTGATGATTTATATCTGACAGAGGGGCTTTAAAGGAATAGTATGGTCACATTTACAGGTTGTGGCTCAGTATTCTTAGTATGATGTGAAAAAAGAACAATCAACTATTTATTGATCATGTATTTTCCTATTCAGCTTCTACATCTGCATAGAGGCAAACAGTATCTTAAAGTTGATTAAATATATATATATAAATTGTACACTTCTATTTTCACAATTTGAATTATTATTCATCAAAAACTATGCCAACAATACACTGCAGCTTTGACGTCAAGAAGAGATTGGGCTGATGGGTGGTGGTGCTACTCTCCAGCTAAGGCTGTTCAATATGAATGTTCAATACACACAATAGGTTGATCACTAGCCAGATAGCTAGCTGCTACAGTCCAATATGATGTTCAATACACACAATGGGTTAATCGGTAGCCAGATAGCTAGCTGCTACAGTCCAATATGAATGTTCAATACACACAATAGGTTGTTCAGTAGCCAGTTAGTTAGCTGCTACAGTCCAATATGAATGTTCAATACACACAATATGTTAACTGTTGACCGATGTGAATGTTCATAATAAGGAAAAAATAAAGGTGGGCTCTCCTGTCAACATGGGGCTCCTGCTGCAGGTAGCCTAGCGGTTACTAGTGTTGGGCCAGTAACCGAAAGATCTCTGGTTTGAATCCCAAAGACAACTAGGTGAAAAATCTGCCAATTTGCCCTTGAGGACAGCAGCAGCAGGAGCCTTATGTTTCTCCCATTCTTCTCTGTAGATCCTTTCAAACTCTGTCAGGTTGGATGGGGAGTGTCACTACAAAGCTATTTTCAGGTCTCTCCAGAGATGTTAAATCGGGTTCAAATCCGGGCTCTGGCTGGGCCCCTCAAGGACATTCAGAGATATCTCCCAAAGCCACTCCTGCATTGTCTTGGCTTTGTGCGTAGGGTCGTTGTCTTATTGGAAGGTTAACCTTTGCCCCAGTCTGAGGTCTTGAGTGCTCAGGAGCAAGTTTTCAAAAATTATCTCTCTGTATTTTGCTCCGTTCATCTTTCCCTCGATCCTGACGAGTCTCCAAGTCCATGCCGCTGAAAAACATCCCCACAGCATGATGCTGCCAACCCCATGCTTCACCGTAGGAATGGTGCCAGGTTTCCTCCAGACGTGACCCTTGGCTTTCATCAGACCAGAGAATTTTGTTACTCATAGTCTGATAGTCCTTTAGGTGCCTTTTGGCAAACTCCAAGCTGGCTTTCATGTGCCTTTTACTGAGGTGTGGCTTCCGTCTGGCAACTCTACCATAACGTCCTGCTTGGTGGAGTGATGCAGAGATGGTTGTCCTTCTGGAAGGTTCTCCCATCTCCACAGAGGAGCTCTGTCAGAGTGACCATTGGGTTCTTGGTCACCTCCCTGACCAAGGCCCTTCTCCCCCGATTGTTCAGTTTGGCCGGGCAGCCAGCAGTAGGAAAGGTCTTGGTGGTTTCAAACTTCTTCCTTTTAAGATGATGGGGACCTTCAATGCTGCAGAAATGTTTTGGTACACTTCCCCAGATCTATGCCGTGACACAATCCTGTCTCGAAAGGAGTATATCAAATCAAATACAGGCTACTTAAAGTTCTTTAGAGAACACACATATGCTTGTACACTTGTCTCATTTTTACAAAAATAGAATTGTGCTTTTGGTCATGCAATATTTCCTTTATATATATATACACTGATCATACCAAATATTTGGAGAGAAATAAACGTCCTAATATGGACTAGGAACCTCCTCCTTTTCCCTCAGAAGAGCCTCAATTTGTCGGGGCATGAACTCTTCAAAGTGTCCAAAGCCTTCCACAGGGATGCTGGCACATGTTGACTCCAATGCTTCCCACAATTGTGTCATGTTGGCTGGATGTCATTGGAAGGCTCTTCAGAGAAGGATGGTCTTCCCCTTCCTCCTCTGAGGAGCCTCAACTGCACCCAAAGGACATCGAGCAAACATGACATAATTGTGGGATGGGATTTTCAGTGAGATTCAGAAGAAAATAAATTGGTAAAACATAAAAAAAGTATCATTTTTTTTTATAAAACTATACTAAATATAATCACATCACCAAAATAATTGAATAAAACAATAATTGAATAAAACATACTATTTTGTGTCCTCCTCTGGGTACATTGACTTCAATACAAAACCTAGGAGGCTCAAGGTTCTCAAGGCTTCCATAGACTTAAACAGTAATTATGACAACTTCCGGAGGACATCCTCCAACCTATCAGAGCTCTTTCAGCATGAACCTTCTCCGCTGTGCAATATGGTTTCCGAGCTGGTCATGGGTGCACCTCAACCCCGCTCAAGGTACTAAACGATATCATAACCGCCATCGAGAAGAGACAATACTGTGCAGCCGTATTCATGGGTTGGCACCCCCCATTGGGTTGTGCCATGGCGAAGATCTTTGTGGGCTATACTCGGCCTTGTCTCAGGATGGTAAGTTGGTGGTTAAAGATATCACTCTCGTGGTGTGGGGGCTGTGCTTTGGCAAAGTGGGTGGGGTTATATCCTGCCTGTTTGGCCCTGTCCGGGGGTATCATCGGATGGGGCCACGGTGTCTCCTGACCCCTCCTGTCTCAGCCTCCAGTATTTATGCTGCAGTAGTTTATTTGTCGGGGGGCTGGGGTCAGTCTGTTATATCTGGAGTATTTCTCCTGTCTTATCCGGTGTCCTGTGTGAATTTAAGTATGCTCTCTCTTTCTTTCTTTCTCTCTCTCGGAGGACCTGAGCCCTAGAACCATGCCTCAGGACTACCTGGCATGATGACTCCTTACTGTCCCCAATCCAGCTGGCCATGCTGCTGCTCCAGTTTCAACTGTTCTGCCTGCGGCTATGGAATCCTGACCTGTTCACCGGAGGTGCTACCTGTCCCAAACCTGCTGTTTTCAACTCTCTAGAGACAAACGTTTCTTAAACAGAAAAAAACGGGATAAACATACCTGAATTTGTCAAATAAAATCCAACTTTATTTGTCAAATGCGCCGAATACAACAAGTGTAGACCTTACAGTGAATTGCTTACAAGCCCTTAACTAACAGTACAGTTCAGGAAGAGTTAAGAAAATGAGCAAATGACCAAAGTAAAAAATTATAAAACGTAACACAATAAAATAACAATAACAAGGCTATATACAGGGGGTACTGGTACCGAGTCAATGTGCGGGGGTACAGGTTAGTCGAGGTAATTTGTACATGTAGGTCGGGGTGAAGTGACATTTCATAGATAATAAACAGCAAGTAGCAGCAGTGTACAAAACAAATGAAGGGTCAATGTAAATAGTCCAGGTGGCCATTTGATTAATTGTTCAGCAGCCTTATGGCTTATGGGGGTAGAAGCTGTTAAGGAGCCTTTTGGTTCTAGACTTGGTGCTCCGGTACCGCTTGACGTGCGGGAGCAGAGAAAACAGTCTATGACTTGGGTGACTGGAGTATCTGACAATTTTTTGGGCTTTCTTTATAATTGTCCTGGATGGCAGGAAGCTTGGCCCCAGTGATGTTCACTACCCTCTGTAGTGCATTACGGTCAGATGCCGAGCAGTTGCCATACCAGGCGGTAATGCAACCGGTCAGGATGCTCTCGATGGTGCAGCTGTAGGTCTTTTTGAGGATCTGGAGACCCATGCCAAATCTTTTCAGTCTCCTGAGGTGGAAAAGTTGTTGTCGTGCCCTCTTCATGACGGTCTCGGTGTGTTTGGACCATGATAATTAGTTGGTGATGTCTTCAAGACTGTCTCTCACCTAAAAAACCTATCTCGACCTGTGTGCACCTACATTCTAAACTTTCATTCATAGGCAGGTTGTAGCAATCTCATGATGGGTATAGGGAAAATCTAGTATCATGTAGTAGCCTAAACCTATTGCTGTTACATTGAACAAGGTGAATGGAATATGAATGACAGTTATCCAATATGCTGTAATAGAATTAAGGCCATGCTCATGAAAAAACAAATCGTTCTGCCTCATCTTAAACATCACTGTTTGGGTGGTGGATAATTCTTGGTACACATGGGAAACCGTTGAGCTGGAAAACCCCAGCAGCGTTGCAGTTCTTGACACAAACCGGTAACTGGGACCGACTAACATCCCCCGTTCAAAGACACTTAAATATTTTGTCTTCCCCATTCACCGTCTGAATGGCACACATACACAATCCATGTCTCATTTGTCTCAAGGCCTAAAATGCCTTATTTAACCTGTCTCCTCCCCATAGGCGGAAATCCCAGGGGGGACGGGGGGGACACGACCCCCCCATCTTGGGAAAAATATGATTTGTCCCCCCCAATATATCACTGTAAACATAACTATGTAATTTCAATAATATTAATAATACGCAATGAAAGCACTTGTGCTGATTATAGACACTTAATAGCGCGTTCTGACGTTTCAAAAGATTGCGACCTCCCCCGCCCTTTGCCTCACGATGGTTTGATCCACTGCCAGTTCTTTAGCTGGCAAGGTAATAGAGAGTTCGTATCTACTGTCCGAAAAGGCACATGTACGTAACTGACGTGAGGTTAATTCAGTCAATCCATAGCAGGTCCATAGCAATGTTATTTATTTATTTTTATGTTGGCAGGGTTCACACACTAGCTGAATTTGCAGAGCTAGTGCGCAAACTAAAGCAAACATTAACTATCAAGTTAGCTAGTACCTATTCCATTTATGTGGCGTCGTCAAAGATGGAATCTTTGCTATCGTCAGTTTATTCCAAGATCAGCATGCAGCTGTAGTGCTTCAAAGTCCCTGTGATAAGGTTAGCGATGAACTGAAGTCCAAACTGAACAGAACTACACTCTCTTATACCATTGTCTTAAATATATATAATGGTCTCGTTGCAAAAGCTAAATTGTCGCTACTGAACTTTTTTTATTTTATTTTATTTCACCTTTATTTAACCAGGTAGCAAAGATTATAGCAAACACACAGAAACAGAATTGGTGCTTGCTAGCTTTACAAATTCAGCTATTGTTGGAAGCCAGCCAATATGAAACAAACTATATTAAAATTACAAAAGGTTGCAGAATGTGTTGTGTAAATGTGTGTGTGTGCAGCTAGGCCAGCCGGCCAGGTAGAAAAATGGCAGAAAAAAGTAAAAAGACACACATCAGAGTATTTTTCAGTACACCAAAACGCTAGTAGCCTAATATCTCAAAGACTAGTTCATAAAATGTTCATAAGAAAGAAGTGAAATGCTAATGGAAATGTTTCACAATGATGTCATTAGGCAGAGCAGGCAACAGATGGCACACAGACAGCAGAGCTGGGGACAGATATGCAGGGACAGATTGGCAGAGACAGGGAGTCTCAGGTAAGTTTCTTGAGTCTTTGTTTGGCAACATTATGAAAGGTTCTCAATTTTTTTTACTTGTAAAATAGGGACATAATTGGAAAATGCCATGGATACCCCCACTCTCAATTTAAACTGGTGACTAAACTAAGATTTGTTTGCGGCAATGGTATTGCTGTTGTGATTAATTGTGTAGCTTTGGGTACCGGTAGTTAGGAGTACGGCAAAACCTTATTTATTTTCTAGGAGACAGACTGTGAGTCAGTGAGGGTGGTGAAAGGGAAAGAGCCAGGGAGAGAGACTTCAGAGGACAGTGTCACAGCCACTGCAGGACCAGGTGTCACCCTTGTTGCCAGCAGCACCAGTATAGGGGACAGTGGCACAGCATTGTCCAGTTACCACAGTGATGGCACAAAACCATATCAGCCACACCCACAATTTATAGAACCGCAAACTCTTCCCAACAGAGTGTTGACGTTTCAAGAGAGATGGTGTCGTGATTTCCCCTGGCTACATTATAATCCATCAATAAAAGGAGTGTTGTGTTTAAACTGTAGCCAAGGGTTTTCAAGCCAGCCATCTTTTGGCCAAAGAGCAGATGCTGCCTTCATTAGTGCAGGATTTAGGAACTGGAGAAAAGCCATTGAAAAATTCACAGCACATCAAAACTGCCAAACCCACCGCCACTTTGTAATTGTAACAGCACACCAGCTAAATCCAATCAGTGTCCAGTTATCCAGCGCGTGGGGTAAACAGCAGGATGACGCAAGGCATTGCTTGATGAAAATTGTTAGTTTGGTGCGGCATGTAGTAAGACAGGGACAAGCCTTTAGAGGCCACACGGATGACAGTGGGAATTTATACCAGCTTTTGAAACTTAGGGCAGAAGAGGATGATCCCATTTTACTAAAGTGGTTAACAGAGCGTACCACAATGTACACAGGCCCCAAAGCACAGAATGAAATTCTGAACATCATGGCCAATACAGTCATTCGAGGCATTGCAGCTGAGATTAGGTCTCTTCCGATTGTACAATTTTCATTAATTGTTGATGGTACTCAAGATGTCTCTGGTGCTGAACAGGAGAATGTCTGTCTGCGTTATGTTGACCATGACCTTGTCCCTCACAAGGAGTTTATTGGGCTATACAGGGTGTCGGAGACAACAGGCGAGGGCATTGCGAAAGTGGCAACTGATGTGTTGTTGAGGCTCAAATTGCCCATGTCTGGCTTACGTGGGCAGAGTTACGATGGTGCCTCAAACATGGCAGGAAAATACACAGGTGCACAGGCAATTGTGAGGAGGCAGCAGCCGTTAGCCCTCTATGTCCATTGTGGAGCACACTGTGTAAATCTGATTACACAGGCTGGCAGCTCAGCCTCCCCACTGATCCGGAATTCCCTTTCCTGGGTCCATCAGTTAGGTGTCCTCTATGGCCAGTCAGGAAAGTTTAAGAGCATGTTTGAATCGATTGCCACGTCCAAAGATACAAATCTGACCACCCTGATCAGGGTGGAATGTGTGGAATACTGCTATTAGAGTATGAGCAGTATGAGCGGGTACTAAGCAGCCTAGAGGAGATGGCAAAATCTGCATCCAAGACAGCTTCAACTGCCAGTGGCTTATTCGAGCACTTCAGCAAAGGCAAGACTGTGTTGGGCCTCACACTTGCCTCTGCTGTTCTTGGAGAGCTTGAATGTCTAAACCTTTCACTACAGAAGAAAACTAAGACTATCTCTGGTATGCAGGCTGTAGTCGAGTGTGTGCGGTCATCTCTTAGGGGCAAGAGAAATGACGAAAGCTAACTTGCACTGTATGAGAAAGCAACAACATTGATTGACTCTATTGAATCCATTGAGACGCACTCAAGACGATTTGCTGGCAAAGCAGTGGATCACTATAGGGCAGCCATTTTTAAAGTGTTGGATGGTGTTGAGGTTCAGTTTGGTGACCGTTTTGACCAGGACAGTCTAAACGTCCTGCAAAAGTTGGAAAGAGCGCTTCTCACGGGGGAGTTGGATGAGTCTCTAGATCAGTACCCAGAACTGAACATAGATTCTCTTTCAGTGCAGATCCCTCTCTTTCACAACAAATACCCCTGTAGCAGCAGTTGAGAGGCAGCAGAGGTCCTCAGGAGGCTTCCAGTAGAGGTGCGGGGTTGTTTGACCAAGTTGAGGTGCTGATCAGAATTTTGTTTGTGGTGCCAGTGTCTTCATGTGAGGCTGAGAGGAGTTTCAGTGCACTCCGCAGGCTGAAGACTTGGTTACGGACCAGCATGGGCCAAGAGAGACTGAACGGCGTAGTTGTCTGTAATGTACATAAAGACAGGCTGGACAGTCTCAAGAGGGAAAATATCTGCCAGCAATTTGTTGGATCCATTGAAACCCGCAAACATATGTTCGGTTCTTTTGTTCAGTAGTGTGTATAGCAGTGGTTCTCAACCTTTTTGGGTACTGGAACCCCTGCATATTTTGAGGCAAGGCAGGCAAGGTTCTGAGCGGTCCTCAGGGACCTCCACCCCCTCTATATTATATGTAAACTTACTGGAAACCTTGTGGTACTGACTACATTCATTACACTTTTTTATTTCACGGACCCCTTGCAAATACTCCATGGACCCCTGTTTGAGAACCCCTGGTGTAATTGATATTTGTTCTTTTGTTTAGTAGTTTTCAGTACACTTACAAATGATTTATTTCATGTTATTTTAGTTAAAATGTCATACTTTGTGCAACATACTTGTCCATAGCTGCTGTTTGAAGAGTTGAGACACTGACTGAGTTGAGACACGGACTGAGTTGAGACACGGACTGAGTTGAGACACGGACTGAGTTGAGACACGGACTGAGTTGAGACACTGACTGAGTTGAGACACTGACTGAGTTGAGACACTGACTGAGTTGAGACACTGACTGAGTTGAGACACGGACTGAGTTGAGACACGGACTGAGTTGAGACACGGACTGAGTTGAGACACGGACTGATTTGAGACACTGACTGAGTTGAGACACTGACTGAGTTGAGACACTGACTGAGTTGAGACACTGACTGAGTTGAGACACTGACTGAGTTGAGACACTGACTGAGTTGAGACACTGACTGAGTTGAGACACTGACTGAGTTGAGACACGGACTGAGTTGAGACACTGACTGAGTTGAGACACTGACTGAGTTGAGACACGGACTGAGTTGAGACACGGACTGAGTTGAGACACTGACTGAGTTGAGACACTGACTGAGTTGAGACACGGACTGAACGATATTTTGGTTGATTTATTTAGGTTTTTCATTGAAGTAGTTATTTTGCTTTTAGAACTGTACTTATTTGTATCTTTTTGTTCTTGTAAAGATATTGTAGTAGACTCAGGCCAGGTGCACATATTTAATGACTATATAAATGTATCAGAAAAAGTCAAATTAAAAGGTCAATTCAATACAGAGACCAACTTTGTGATGGTTCTCAATGGAGATTCTTTTAGATGTGATCACACCATGTTCATTGTATTTATGAAAACTACACCCATACAGTGTACAGTACCATTGTCACCTACTGACCTTTCTTGATATTGCTGGTTGTAAGTACGAATACCTGCATACATACTGGACTGGTAAGGAGCACTGCTATAACTATTATTAGCAGTAGAATTATAATGATTTATACATTTGAACAAGTTGGGAAAACCCTTCAGTTAACTACTGTACCTATCAATTATCCAGTTGTAGGAATTATGGTTCCTCAATATACATTTAACATATAACAACGTATGCTATGTGTTACAGCACTACTTTTGGTGTCCCCCTCAGGAATTGCTCTTGAGAAAATTTAATGTAATTGTCCCCTCCAAGGTTGATATCAGATTTTCGCCCCTGCTCCTCCCCTTCATCTACACTGATTGAAGGGGATTTAACTAGTGACAACTAGGGATCATAGCTTCCAGCCCCAACTAACACACCGGACTCCAATAATCACCTAATCATAATCTTCAGTTTAGAATGCAGTTTGATTAATCAGCTATGTTTGCTAGGGAGGGAGAAAAAGTGTGACACCAATCAGGACCCCGAGGACTGGAGTTGCCCACCCCTGGTTTACAGGATGATTGGTATCTTAAAGAGCGTAGCTTTAATGGAATAGTACCGTCACATCTAGATAAAAACGAATGTGAAAAATGAACGGGGCAAATGTTTATTAAAACACTACCTATTCATAGAAGTATGTATTCATCATTTACAATGTATCAGCTTATTGTAAAATTATTATGACGTTTTTTCCAATACAGAAAGTGTAGTAACTGTTGTTTCCAAACTGCGTTACCCACTCCAGCCAGCAGATGGCGATATGCGTCTTTCAGGTGATGCTTCTTGCGTGATGTTTAATTTACTGGACGGGACACTTCTTCAGGAACAACAACGCGGCTACTCTTCAACCACCTCGGTAGCTTGCTAGCCAACAAAAAACTGAAAGATTGACGCTTTAGACCATGTTAATGCACATTAGCTAATCTCAGTGTTGTAAACGCAGTTCAGTTGACGTATCAACTAGTTAACTTTAACCTAATTTGCTTGTTCAATTTGCAAAGTTGTTAAACATTGATACTGAGCCTAGCACTAGGCTAGTCGCTAATTCTAACATCCCAGACCATGAGCTCACTAAACTACTCATCCCCGGTTAAAGAAGAGGTCTGCTGTGTGCAGAAAGAAGCTCTGAGGCTGAACATTGTCGTGAAAGAAGAAGAGGATGTTATAGAGGAAACAGAGGAAGAACCTTTTAGAGAGGAAGATGATGCTATCTCAGTAGAGGTGAAGAAGGAAGACGTTTTGAGAGTGAAAGAGGAGGAGACAGAATATCAGATTAACACCAGTGAGTACTGTCTTAAACAGGGGCACAAACTATGCGGTTCTTGAACTAATGTGGGGTTTTAAGGGGCATTCTACTGAAGTTCTACACTTGAATATGTTGTTCAGTACTGTAGGAATTGTTAAAGGGGCCATCTGCCTTTGGTACATATATTTTGGGGTCTTTTAAATTAGATTTATTAAATTATCCATGTGGTCTACATTAAAGTGCATCTCATCTAGTATAACAGGCTTTTAATTTGCAATATTGTAGCATAATTTATACTTAAAATATCAAAGGGATGCAAAAGGCACCCATTTAGTGGAACGACCCTTTAACATTTGTATTTTAGGCCCTCTTTAGAGAGATTAATGCCTCTTGTAAGACCCTATGATTATAATAGACGTTCGTAAGTTCACTATCTGTTTGATGTTCTCATTCACACAGGAGAGAGACATGACTATTGTGGATCCTCTGGGGAGCCTCAACAACATCCTGATGCTGACGAGGCAGAGAAGAGTCTCTCCAGATCAGAACACCAGATGGTACAGCTTGGTCTGGTCTAGCATACGGCTTGCTCCGTCTGGGTCTGGGCTGGGTTTCTGTAAAACATTTCATGACAACAGTGACATCAGCATCCATAATGATATGTGTCTGTGTCCCCTCTATGGTTACCAGGACAACGCTAGTCCTTCCTCCCTCCCGGAGTCCCTGTGTCGTGCCTCTCCCGGTAGCACCTTACTGCTGGGTATGAAGAGGTTGTCTGTGCAGCTGGTGGACTGCAGGAAAACAACGGGGCTGAATGGAACTGTGAGAGGAGGAGAAGAGAAGAAAGGATCCGATTTGACACATCAAAGTAAGTGCTGTAGTTTAGTTTGAACAAATACAATAGATCTGCCCACTGGTATCTGTTACCAGGACAACCAGCAGAGTTCTGTTAGTTGACAGGAAGATAGACTGGTATCTGTTACCAGGACAACCAGCAGAGTTCTGTTAGTTGACATGAAGATAGACTGGTGGATATGGATGTTATGAATATAACACTAAAAAAGGATTCTGCCAATGAAAGAGAGAAACCAATAGACCATATAAGACCTTGATGAAAGTTAGCTTTAGAGAGAAAGTTTCAAGATGATCTGATGTAAGCTGCATGTTTTACAAAAACATTTTCTCAAAACATTATGAATGTTACATTGTCTGTCCCAGTCAACTCCCCTATCTTTACAAGACTGTAGAACACACAAACTAAACTCCAGACACTTCAATGTGGTCTGTATTGCTTCATTAACATTGAAAAGTTTAACTATGTCTCATTGGTTAGAAGACATTAGTTTGTGTATTATTCCAATAACCAACCAGGAAAGGTAGTGTATCAATTTAATGTATGTATTAACCTGTCTAGGATGAGGGTGCCGCTAGCGGCACTCCCCCCCCACCCCCACTGAAAAGGCAGAGCCGCGAAATTCAAAAAAAATATTTTTAAAAAATATTTAACTTTCACACATTAAAGTCCAATACAGCTAATGAAAGACACAGATCTTGTGAATCCAGCCAACATGTCCGATTTTTAAAATGTTTTACAGGGAAGACACAATATGTAAAGATGTAAATCTATTACCTAAAAACACATTAGCATAATCCACCATCTTTTATTTGTCCACCAACACCAGTAGCTATCACCAATTCGGCTAAACTAAGATATTTATAGCCCCTAACCAAGAAAAAAACTCATCAGATGACAGTCTGATAACATATTTATGGTATGGGATAGGTTTTGTTAGAAAAATGTGCATATTTCAGGTAGATGGCATAGGTTACAATTGCACCCACCGTCACAAATGGACTAGAATAACTACATAGAGCAACGTGTTTACCTACTTACTAATCATCAAACATTTCGTAAAAATACACAGCATACACGAATCGAAAGACACAGATCCTGTGAATACAGACAATATTTCAGATTTTCTAAGTGTCTTACAGCGAAAACACAATAAATCGTTATATTAGCATAGCACATAGCACATAGCAGCCCAGCATTGATTCTAGCCAAAGTGAGCGATAACGTCAACATCGCCAAAATATATTATTTTTTTCACTAACCTTCTCAGAATTCTTCAGATGACACCCCTGTAACATCACATTACAACATACATATACAGTTTGTTCGAAAATGTGCATATTTAGCCACCAAAATCATGGTTAGACAATGTGAAATGTAGCCCAGCTGGTGAGAAAATGTCCGTGCGCCATATTAGACAGTGATCTACTCTTATACATAAATACTCATAAACGTGACTAAAAAATATAGGGTGGACAGGGATTGATAGACAATTTAATTCTTAATACAATCGCGGAATTACATTTTTTAAATTATCCTTACTTTTCAATACAGTTTGCGCCAAGCGAAGCTACGTCAAAAAACATGGCGTCCTAAGCCACTAACATTTTTCGACAGAAACACGATTTATCATAATAAAAATGTCCTACTTTGAGCTGTTCTTCCATCAGTATCTTGGGCAAAGGATCCTTTCTTGGGTCTAATCGTCTTTTGGTGGAAAGCTGTCCTCTTGCCATGTGGAAATGCCAACTGCGTTCGGGATGAACTGGAAGCGTGCCCAGCCATTCACAGCGTTTCAGAAATAAATGTCCCAAAATCGCACTAAACGGATATAAATTGCTATAAAACGCTTTAAATTAACTACCGTATGATGTTTTTAACTCCTATAACGAGTCTTAACATGACCGGAGAAAGATTACTCCCAACACTAATGCTTGGAACAGGTGCGGGTCGGTGTCCTCCACGCGCATAACGCAGCTCCAAAAGACTTACTAGCTACAGGGTTTTTTAATTTATAGTGCCTGTGAACGCGCAATCGACCCCATTCAAATCGTCATCACGTAAAGGCATCCAGGGGAAGACGTAAGCAGTGTCCGTATACTCATAGCAATAACTGTGGCCTTTTAACTGACTCCAGATCAGGGGCCAACATTTCTGAAATCTGACTCCATGTCAGGGAAATTGCTGTAGAATGGGTTCTGTTCCACTTAGAGACAAAATTTCAACTCCTATAGAAACTATAGACTGTTTTCTATCCAATAATAATAATAATATGCATATTGTACGATCAAGAATTTTGTGGGAAGCCGTTTCAAAAATTACACGATTAGCATAAATAGTGACAACAGCGCCCCCAGCCTCAACAGGTTAAATTGAACGAGACAATGATATCCAATCAGTTGAGACTGGATTGATATCCTACAGCGTAACCTGAATTATTTCATGAAAAATGACTGGCGATTCTTCGCCAGAGGTTACTGATAGCGCAAGCTGAGATCTCACATGATTCCCGCCCGGCGCGGGAATTCACAATGAACAAAGGGGGGGGGGGGGAATGGCTGCTCCCCTTTGTTAGCTTAGCATCTGGCAATGCTTAGCTTTCCTTGCGCGGGGTTTCCACTTCGCGCCGCAAGGGATGTTCCCCCAACAAGGGAACGGGTTTACTAGGTGACGTCTCACGTTCAACCCTTAAACTCTTCACGTGACCAAATGCGAGAGGTAGAAAGATAATGGCTTCGCTTCGGTCAAACGAATATATCTACTCAAATTTCCGTAATGGCTGGCTCATATGTCCTCTGCTCTAGGAATTGCTTATGACCGAGTCAGATCACTCCTGAAAGCGACCTACTAGTTGGACCACTAGTATTATTCTCAGAATGTCTGCATCGGCTGGTACATATGCCCTAGCTCGTAGCATTCAGTAGACCCTCCGACACACTGGCTTTCGTCAGATGTACCACAGGTGTGGTTCTCTCCCGACCAGTATCTGGGTGAAATGGAACGACACACACACGCTTCTCCCGCACCAGTCCTGCCTATAACTATTAATCTTACAGCTACCCCCCCATTTCAATTTCTGCTTGAAGACATACCCAAATCTAACTGCCTCTAGCTCAGGCCCAGGAGCAAGGATATGCATATTCTTGGTACCATTTGAAAGAAAGCACTCTGAAGTTTGTGTAAATGTGAATTGAATGTAGGAGAATATAACACAATAGATCTGGTTTAGATAATATAATCTTAATAATACAATCAATCATCTTTAAAATTAACAAGATAAAACAAACATTCAGATATGAATATGGGGACAATTTCAGGCAACAGTACTTGTGCAAAGTTTCAGAATGATAACTTCCAAAATGAGTGTGCTACATGACATTTATCATGAAGTCACCCAGGTGTCCCACACAAGTAGCCCAAATGTACCCAAGTGGCCAAATTGGTGAAGGTATACTTTTTGAAACAAATAACTATATACAAAATACCAAAATGGTATTCTAACACAAGGGAAAGGGAAAAAAAGGGAAAGAATATATATACATTTACAAAATAACATGGGTAACTATTTACACACTTTCAATATTTGGAAGACCCTCAGTCCTCTATCAAATCAAATCAATTTATATAGCCCTCGAGTAAATATGAACAGTTTACCTCTAGATGGCCCGGGAGGTGTGGAGCCAGAGACAGCAGGGGTCCAGCTGGATGAACCAGCTTCAGAGGGGCATGGACACACGTTGGGGATGGACACGTTGGCGACAGACACATCTCGACCATCCTCTAATCCATAATATGTAGACTGAGTTGAGGAAGCATGCGCTGGAGGAAGTATAGCCAATGTGTACTTTACACATTTCATTACATTTTTATATATTGCAAATAAAATGTAAAAACAATCACAAATAATATTTTATATTATTAATTTCAAACAATGGCATTAGCATGAGAAGAACTTACCAGTCCAAAACAATGTCCTCTCCGTTCAAAAAATATGCTTCCATTTGAGTCATGGTCGCTAACTGAGTCGTCTTCCAAAAGCATATGTTTCACTTTCACGATCAATTTCCTCTATAATTTTGTCTACATTCGTATATCTAGTCTTAGATTTAGCTTTCCCTGATTTATTCACCATGATTTTCGATATATAAACATCTGAAGATGCTTGTTACCGAAACAGTGCTGTGCGTAATGAGTTTGGCTACTTCCAGTATGAAACTTCAATGGCAAATGACGATCTTTACGCCGGAGTTTACTACATGGGTTGGTCTTCCAAAACACAAACATTAGATATTGACGTTTACCTCTGCTCATTGGCTATCTACCCAGCTAGATTTCAAGACGATTGGTGGTCATTGGGTTAAATTAGTCAATCAACGAAACAGCGGTCATATAATTGGTGCACAATGAGGTCGTTACTTGTTGTCTTCCAATCGTTTTTTTCGGGTCAACACTTCCCGCGAAATGACCCATCAAGTTTGGTTGTGTTACAAACAAACATTTGATTGCAAGGAAACCAAACATGACTGGATAAAGTCAGGTTTAGTCTGTGTATTCACGTCGAATGTTTAGTCAAATTGAATGACACGAAATTCAATGAGATAAGCGTTCACAAAATGTTTCGTGTTAGGCTATAAAAATGGATTTAACCGAACAAAAGACCATTCATTGTGTAACAATTAGCCTTGGGATTGCAAACAGAGCAAGATCTTCAAAGGTAAACGATTTATTTCTTTGCTATCTGTGATTTTGTTACGCCTGTGCTGGTTGAAAAAGTAGTTTGGTATGGGGCTCTGTGCTCAGATAATCACATCGTATTCTTTCGCAGTAAATCCTTTTTTAAATCTGACCACGCAGTTGGATTAGCAAGATTCTAGGCTTTTGAAGCATGTGAGACACTTGTATTTTCAGGAATGTTTAATATGACTATTTGTGGCGATCATCGTATGTTGTCGAATTCAAACCCGCATCCGGTATCCGTAGATAATTGAAGTTAATGGTATATATGTATCTTGCTACACAATTGGTATGGAATTAACCCAAAGTGCAGCCATAGTTTTATCTTTGATGCCTCCCACGGGGTGCCAATATGTCGTGACGTTGTATTAGTTAATGTGACGACTGCTGCTCATCGAATGATTAACGGTTTATAATTGCGTGATTAAATGAATCAGACAATTATTAACTCATTAACCTGGGCACCATGGGAAAATTAGTTTTACTGAGTTTCTATTTCACAAATTACCTCAAAGAATATCAGAATATCGATTTGACAACAGTCGCTAATTAATCAATTTCCTCTACAGTCTCATTGTGAACGGCGCATAATCCAGGAATTTGCACAAACCCGAGTCCCACCAATGAGTTCGTACCACACCAATTTTAGTTGATTATTTATTTACTAGAAAGCTAAAATGATAATAAAAGATACGCATAAACAAAAACACAGTCTAGGCTGTTGACTAGAACTTAGTACAACGGGCCAACACACTCTGACGCGTGTTCCCCAAAATGGGGATTTAAAAGAGAGAAAAAGAAAAAGTACACGAGAGAAATATCCCTTTGGGTGCATTTGACAGCTATGCTTATTTGAACCCTAACCTTGCCCTGAACTGCCGCACTTATGGGTCAGAATATAATGATGTAATTACGTGTTGAAGGTCTCCGCCGTGGGTCTTTCCGCGTGGGCCGTTTAGGCTTCAAGAAATGACCCACTTCTCTGGTGCAACTCTCTGGTTGTCCTCACGATGTCAGTGTCCTTTTTGCTTAGTGGTCTGATTCTTCGCCCTTGTTCTGAAAGGGTTCTTCTGAGGACAGCCAGCCCTGTAGCTCAGGGCTCACAGCGTAGGAATGAAAACAGTGTAGATACCACGATTCGATGGGGGGTTGAGACCGGGTGGTCCGGCTTGAATTCACCCGCTTAGACGCAGCTATTCATCCATAGCATGAGAAGAAAAGGATTCCTTTGTCTTCAACCTCGTGTTGCGTTTTGGGTTCGTTGACTCCTCAGACCTTTGCTGCAGCTCGGGTCACTTAGTCTGATATGTTAATTCTTAACTCACATGTCTTATACCCTCGGGTCAGATGTGGGCGTAACCGCCTTTAGGGCAATTCTCTGGGCCTACCAAGTTATGAGGCAAGGTCTAGATTTTACTCAAATCCAATTTTAGACAACTAACTTCACATTTCATCTTTACCAAAACATTCTCTTTGATTTGCACCTTTTCCACACAACGTACAATGTATAAACATCAAGCATATACTAGGAAAACTCTTAAAGTTACAATGTTTTCATAATGATGTCGTCCTTTAACCTTTAATAACAAAACAAAAATGACATTCATTTTCATATTCCATCTATCGTCATTACCACCATTGTGGCTGACGGAAACCATTTTTCCAAAGTCCATTTATTCAATTTTTAATGTTCTGAGGCCGGTTATCCATAGTGAGAGGACAAAATCCTTTTGTCCGTTGCCTAAGATTACCAATGGGCGTGAGGGGTCAGAAACCCCCCACATCTTCATACCCCTAGATCTCTCCTAAGTTGGGGGTGAGAGATAATCGGTACGGTCATGACACCTTATACAAGGCAGCATTATCATGAAGAGGTTTCATTCAGGTCTCTCTTTAAATAAACACTGTCTTTGGCAGGAGGAAAACCAAACTTCGAGGAACCAAAGATGTCCAAACCAGCAAGACGACACCTCTGCTCCCAATGTGGAAAGAGTTTTAACCAGTTAGGAAGCCTGAAAGCTCATGAGCGAATACACACAGGGGAGTTGCCTTACCACTGCTCCCAGTGTGGAACTAGGTTTACCAGATTAGGAAGCCTGAAAAGACATGAGGGGATACACACAGGAGCGAAGCCACACCATTGCGCCCAGTGTGGAAAGAGTTTTAACAAGTTAGGAAACATGAAATCTCATGAGCGAATACACACAGGGGAGAAGCCTTACCACTGCTTCCATTGTGGAAAGAGTTTTAGAGAGTCAGGAAACCTGAACGCTCATAAGCGAATACACACAGGGGAAAAGCCTTACCGCTGCTCCCACTGCGGAAAGCGTTTTAACCATTCAGGAAAGCTGAAAGAACACATGAGACTGCACACAGGGGAGAACCCTTGCAAATGCTCAGACTGTGGGAAGACATATTACTCATCACGGTCACTTAAACGTCATGTGAGAATCCACACGGGAGAATAATTACTTCTCCTCGTGTGTAAACTCATGTTTCACATCACATTGACTTAAAATTCATCAGAGAACATACACAGTGCTCCAATTGTCTTATATTGTTGACTGAGAATGTGTTTACTTGTTTATACCATATGAAATGGAATTGTACAAAGTAGTCTTAAACATATATTTGTATGTCTTTACGAGAAAACATGAAGTGAATATGGAGTCTGTCAGTTTGAATATAGAGGAGATCAGATTCCATGTGTTTAAATTGTCCTTTTTTAAACTCTGACTGTGTGTGTGTTTATCTGGGTGTGTCATTCCTCCAGCACTACAGATAGTCAAGTGATATTTGGATGTGATGCATTTGCTCCATTGTTTACATTTGCATTGTTGGCCCACGGATGATTTAATGAAATTAAAATGATCACAGACTCTGTAATAAAAAATGGTAATTGTAAACTCAGCAAAAAAAGAAACGTCCTCTCACTGTCAACTGCGTTTATTTTCAATAAACTTAACATGTGTAAATATTTGTATGAACCTAAGATTCAACAAATGAGACAAACTGAACAAGTTCCACAGACTTGTGACTAACAGACATGTGTCCCTGAACAAAGGGGGGGTCAAATTCAAAAGTAGCATTCAGTATCTGGTGTGGCCACCAGCTGCATTAAGTACTGCAGTGCATCTCCTTATGGACTTAACCAGATTTGCCAGTTCTTGCTGTGAGATGTTACCCCACTCTTCCACCAAGGCACCTGCAAGTTCCTGGACATCTATGGAGGGAATGGCCCTAGCCCTTACCCTCCGATCCAACAGGTCCCAGACGTGCTCAATGCGATTGAGATCCGGGCTTTTCGCTGGCCATGGCAGAACACTGACATTCCTGTCTTGCAGGAAATCACGCACAGAAGGAGCAGTATGGCTGGTGGCATTGTCCTGCTGTAGGGTCATGTCAGGATGAGGCTGCAGGAAGGGTACCACACGAGGGAGGAGGATGTCTTCCCTGTAACGCACAGCGTTGAGATTGCCTGCAATGACAACAAGCTCAGTTTGATGATGCTGTGACACACCGCCCCAGACCATGATGGACATTCCACCACCAAATCGATCCCGCTCCAGAGTACAGGCCTCGGTGTAACGCTCATCCCTTCGACGATGAAGCGAATCCGACCATCACTCCTGGTGAGACAAAACTGCGACTCGTCAGTGAGAGCACTTTTTGCCAGTCCTGTCTGGTCCAGTGACGATGGATTTATGCCCGTAGGCGACATTGTTGACGTTGATGTCTGGTGAGGACCTGCCTTACAACATGCCCTCAGTCCAGCCTCTCTCAGCCTATTCCGGACAGTCTGAGCGCTGATAGAGGGATTGTACATTCCTGGTGTAACTCGGGCAATTGTTGTTGCCATCCTGTACCTGTCCCGCAGGTGTGATGTTCGGATGTACCGATCCGGTGCATCCTGTAGCGCTGTCTTAAGCATCTCACAGTACGGACATTGCAATTTATTTCCCTGGCCACATCTGCAGTCCTTATGCCTCCTTGCAGCATGCCTAAGGCACGTTCACGCAAATGAGCAGGGATCCTGGGCATCTTTCTTTTGGTGTTTTTCAGAGTCAGTAGAAAGGCCTCTTTAGTGTCCTAAGTTTTCATAACTGTGACCTTAATTGCCTACCGTCTATAAGATGTTAGTGGCTTAACGACCATTCCACAGGTGCATGTTCATTAATTGTTTATGGTTCATTGAACAAGCATGGGAAACAGTGTTGAAACCCATTACAACAAAGATCTGTGAAGCTATTTGGATATTTACGAATATTCTTTGAAAGACAGGGTCCTGAAAAAGATCCGTACATTTATTTTCTGTGGAAGAAAAAGGGACGTTTCTTTTCTTGCTGAGTTTGTGTTTGTCATTGCAAAGATCTTATTATTAAAGATGTAATTTAACTGACTGGTGTGTGAAGTTTGTCTCTCCTCATTTGGTAATACAAAAATTAACCACCACAGACTAACCTTGTGAAACTGACCTATTATAATCTCTTGTCCCTGGGAGTATCATCCTGCGTTGCAAACCAGCTGCACCTGTGTCCTTGTATGAATAAAGTCCCTCCCAGGAACAGGAAACTATAAAGATATGTGCTCATCACCCAATGCTGCAGGAATTCAGACTGTCTACACTGCGCTGTGTAACTCTGTTATTCTCTCTGAGCTCAGAAATAAAGAATCTTGGTTTGACTTGGACTCCAGCAGATCCTTATTTTATAATATCCACCACAACTCTCCCACGGATTGCTGTTTATCATTGTCTCAATGAAGAGTTCCTCGTTCCACTTTCCTGGGGTCATTTACAAGCCTCCCACTGGTTGAATAAATGTTGTTTCCACGTCATTTCAACAAAACACCTTTTGTTTCATGGACATGCAACCTAAATCCAATGACAGGTGACATTTTGTGTTGATTTCATGTAGAATTCACTTTAGTTGACGAACCAAAGAAATGTAAATAGAAACTAGATGTTGAACTGACGTCTGTGCCCAGTGGGCTGGTTTGAATAAGTAGCAGGTGTTGGATCAATATCCACCTTAGTATCTAAGTTTCCATGTAATTTGCAACAGATGTTCATGTGAATATTCTAAAATCTGCATTACACAATATATGCATTTTTCCACATGAAATGTTTCTATCAGACAGACATATTGCTGATCAAAGGCTTTACGAGACAAAAAAATACTTTTGCTGTTGAATTCCCATGTGCCGAATGGAAAAATACAAGTTAAATGGGTTTCCATCACATTTTCAACTCTACTGATGGTTTTAAAAACTTGCGTAAAATAGAAAACGTGCTCTTGTCTCGTGCACTGTAGCCTGCAGCTCACATATACAGTGTTGGTAGGCTACCTACATGATGAGAGTATTATGGATAAGAGCAATATTATTTTATTTGTCAAATGGCAACCAAGCATCAATCATCATGTCACTAGAAGAAGACCATCAAAATGTATTGGAAAGGAGCATCAAGCTCATCACATGCAGTTTCACCACCCTGTGAAGTTCATAACTTATTTCATCTGTAGCCTAATAAACTGCATGGGTTCCCAAGTCGTAGAGGGAGGACCACACAACATATCATCGCGTGACTCCAAGTTAACTAAGATGTGATGGTTATCAAATAAATATTTGCTCATGAAGGAGTTTCCACCATTTCTCGCTCATAAATGTTTACTGACACAAAATGATCCCACCATGTAAAACAAACTAACAAATTGTCTGTCTGCATCAATAAAAGTGTACAGGCATATCCTGTTTCCATCAGCCCGGTCATTACTTTTGAAATGGTTGGATCAATATCCACCTTCATGATATGGATGAAGCCTGATTTGGAATGTCTGAGTAGTTCTCTCTGATGTCATAATACACCCCTCTGATAATCATATGATATTTGGAATGTCTGAGTAGTTCTATATGATGTCATAATACACCCCTCTGATAATCATATGATATTTGGAATGTCTGAGTAGTTCTATATGATGTCATAATACACCCCTCTGATAGTGATACATTTGCTCCATTGTTTCCATGTCAGTTGGTTTCCCACTCTGATGATTTATATCTGACAGAGGGGCTTTAAAGGAATAGTATGGTGACATCTTAGCGGGGCTTTAAATAAATAGGATTATTCATTAATTTAATACTCCTATAGCAACAATACACTGCAGCTTTGACATCAAGAAGAGAATGGGCTGATGGGTGTTGGTGCTACTATACAGGTAAGGCTGTCCAATATGAATGTTCAATACACACAATAGGTTGATCAGTAGCCAGTTAGCTAGCTGCTACAGTCCAGTATGAATGTTCAATACACACAATAGGTTGATCGGTAGCCAGTTAGCTAGCTGCTTCAGTCCAATATGAATATTCAATACACACAATAGGTTGATCAGTAGCCAGTTAGTTAGCTGCTACGTTTTTAGCAACACAACTCGCTATCAACAAAGTCAAAATGCCCTCCAGGCCTGGTGGTGGCAGCAGTGTACTACATCAACTGTTTACCAGAGCTTCCTGAGGTTGAAACAATTAGGCTGTATATAGCTTGATTTTGGAGCCAGCAGCATACCACCCTACTTCCCACAGCTGGCTTGCTTCTGAAGCTAAGCAGGGTTGGTCCTGGTTGGTTATGCAAACATTTGTTTATTAGATTATGTTTATCATTAAGAATATTGTTTTATGTCTAAATGGTCACGCCTTGCTTTGGTCATGTGTTCTCTTATGGATCAATCATTTTAATTAGAATATAGCAATTACGGTGTCTCCTCAATCACTTCCAGTGCCTTTGGAAAGTATTCAGATTGGGGACATTGCCTTGTGTCGGGTGCCATCTTTCAGATGGGCCGTCAACTGAGAACAGCATGCATGGGAGGAAACTGTTTACAATTTGGCTCATGCATCCTCCCTTCTCTCCCCTGTAACTATTCCCCAGGTTGTTGCTGTAAATGACAATGTGTTCTCAGTTGACTTACCTTGTTAAATAAATAATAACCATGTTTCCATCCAAAGTTTATTCATTAGGATATATACAAATATGATGATGTCATAGTGAATTCATGACATGTGAATGAACAAGCCTTTTCATACTTTATAACATGGATATATACAATGCCTTCAGAAAGTATTCAGACCCTTGACTTTTTTCCACATTTTGTTACTTTACAGCCTTATTCTATTGTGTATTAAATCATTTTTTATACGATGATTATATACAATCCTACTTCCTTTGTTGTCACTATCATGTATCCTACCATGACTATATCCAACCCAACTCCATGTGTTGCCACTATCATGTATCCTACCATGACTATATCCAGCCCTACTCCATGTGTTGCCACTATCATGTATCCTACTTGGCTGAAGCTTTGATCCAGTGGGAGACGTATTGAGGAGCAGGGAGATAAAGGTCACTTCAGGATACAGCTGTTACTCTACACTATCCCTAGATAATCCAGTAATAAGAGAGCATTTCTACATTATTTATGGCTCTATAACATCTCTATCTATATATCACATCTCTATCAATTATTTTTTATTTATTTTTTTTTACCCAATTCCATTTTCTCCATTTAGGTTCTCCAGGTTTCTGATTTGTCCCTGTTTTTCTGGTTTTTGCTCTAAATCACACTGTTAATAGAAAACTACTGCAGCATAAATACTGGAGGGGTCAGGAGACACTGTGGCCCCATCCGATGAGACCCCCGGACAGGGCCAAACAGGAAGGATAACCCCACCCACTTTGCCAAAGCTCTACACAATATTCTGCTGCTGATGCCAGATTCCATAGCAGTCTCTTTCTGATGTAAAGCAGAGGGTCACCGAGCATGTGGTGCAGGTGATGGGGGACTTCATCTTGCAAACAACACAGCAACGCCTCCATGCTGTGCCCCTTTGGCCCTTAGGCACATCCATGCCTGCACAAATATATTTGGGCAGATGAACACTTGTGGCAGGAGCAGAAGGGACAGGGCATGGTGCAGTGGTGCTGTAGCCAGCAAGCTCCTTGATGAGCTGCTCTCTGAAGGCCTTCTGTGAGAGGAAGGGCTTTCCACAGCTCTTAGCCATTTCTTTGTGTAGGATGAATGCATTCACCACAGCAATGTCGACGAAATGATAGAAGAAGGTCTTGTACCATTTCATTGTCTTATGCAGAACATTGTAATAGCCTATCAGCGCATCTGATAGGTCCACACCTCCCATGCTCTTGTTGTAGTCCTTTACTGCAGCTGGAATGGGGACATTTTTGGTGGTCCATACCCCGGCACCATCCTTCACACGTCTGACCACATGATCCCCACTGAAGGACTTGTGGATTGTTGTGCACATCACCACCTCTCTGGTGTCCATCCACTTCACAAAAAGCAGGCCATCTTCACGGATCCATCGCATGGTCCCCCGCTCAGCCTGCTCAGGCATGTCGTTCACCTTCGTCTTCGGAAAGCCCACCCTGTTGGTACGAATGGTGCCACAAGCCCACACTTCCCGATTCCTAAGGTCTGCAAACAGGGTAGGACTTGTGTAGAAGTTATCCACAAACAGTTTGTAGCCCTTCCCTAGCAGTTGAAAATCCAATAACTCCATTACAGAGTCATAGGCAAGTCCCTTACCGGTAGCAAAACTGTTCTTCCCCTCATAGACAAAGAAATTGCATGTGTAAGCACACACAGAATCAGCCAACACAAACAGCTTGTAACCCCACTTGGTTGGTTTGTTTCGCATGTATTGTTTGAGGCCAATTCTGGCCTTTGAGGCGACCATCCTCTCATCGATTGACACGTTCTGGGCTGGCTGAAAGTACGTCTTGCAGGCCTCAACAATGCTGGAGTAGAGAGGTTTGATTTTGCACAGTCTATCAAACGTTGCTGTGCCTCTCTTCTTGTCATTCGCTTCATCAACCTTTGGGTCACTGATATGAAGCGCCTGTGAAAGACCCAGAAACCTTTTGCAGGACATAACAGTCATGGGGAAAGGTAGTTGGTAGAGGGATGACGTTTTCCAGTAGTCCGTCAGGCTTTTCAGCTTCACCATCCCCATGTAGATGACCAGTGAAAGGTAGCAGAAAAAGTCTGACATGGATATGGGCTTCCATGCTACATTTTTGCCTGCCTGCTTCTTCTTCCCATACTTATTCGTGTTCGACACGAGCGAATCTACAACGGATTGTGTGAAAAACAACTGAAAAAGCTGAAGGGGGCTGTAAGTTGTGGTCGAGTTCACCTGAGGTCCTGGCTTCCTTTTCGGCCGAAAAGTTGGTTGGGGTGGCTCCACATCATCTTCTAGGACAGTGTGCCAACGCCCTTCTGTCCCTTTGTTAGCAGGTGGCACACTTCCCCTCTTCCGCTTCTTTGTCGGTGCCTTCACACCTGTAGATGGCCCAGAGACAGCAGGGGTCCAGCTGGATGAACAAGTTGGCGCTGGGGGCTCCCAGTCGGAATCAGTGCCACTGTGAATGAAAATGTTCAGTTAGAATAGTTTCACATATGAGCCCTGTATCAACAGGTATAATAAACATATATATAGAGTACAGGGAACATAAAGTGCTGTTCCATTTCACTTTGGCCATTTTGTGGGCCTGCCTCAAATAGGCCATTTCATGTGGGGGTGGGGCGTAGCAACAGACACACGCGCCTCGGCCATGCTCCCTCTAACCTCTAACCGTAATATATAGCCTAATTAGAGAAAGCATGCTGGCTCTGTTGAGGTGTATGGGTTTGCTGTTACATTCTACTCCATTCAATTTTATATATATATATACACACACAGACATTGGGGAGAACAAGTATTTGATACACTGCCGATTTTGCAGGTTTTCCTACTTACAAAGCATGTAGAGGTCTGTCATTTTTATCATAGGTACACTTCAAATGTGAAAGACGGAATCTAAGTAAGTAATTAAGTAATTAATTTTAAGTAATTAATTTGCATTTTATTGCATGACATAAGTATTTGATCACCTACCAACCAGTAAGAATTCCGGCTCTCACAAACCTGTTAGTTTTTCTTTAAGAAGCCCTCCTGTTCTCCACTCATTACCTGTATTAACTGCACCTGTTTGAACTCGTTACCTGTATAAAAGACACCTGTCCACACACTCAATCAAACAGACTCCAACCTCTCCACAATGGTCAAGACCAGAGAGCTGTGTAAGGACATCAGGGATAAAATTGTAGACCTGCACAAGGCTGGGATGGGCTACAGGACAATAGGCAAGCAGCTTGGTGAGAATGCAACAACTGTTGGCGCAATTATTAGAAAATGGAAGTTCAAGATGACGGTCAATCACCCTCGGTCTGGGGCTCCATGCAAGATCTCACCTCGTGGGGCATCAATGATCATGGGGAAGGTGAGGGATCAGCCCAGAAATATACGGCAAGACCTGGTCAATGACCTGAAGAGAGCTGGGACCACAGTCTCAAAGAAAACCATTAGTACCACACTACGCAGTCATGGATTAAAATCCTGCAGTGCAGGCAAGGTCCCCCTGCTCAAGCCAGCGCATGTCCAGGCCCGTCTGAAGTTTGCCAATGACCATCTGGATGATCCAGAGGAGGAATGGGAGAAGGTCATGTGGTTTGATGAGAAAAAAATAGAGCTTTTTGGTCTAAACTCCACTCGCCGTGTTTGGAGGAAGAAGAAGGATGAGTACAACCCCAAGAACACCATCCCAACCGTGAAGCATGGAGGTAGAAACATCATTCTTTGGGGATGCTTTTCTGCAAAGGGGACAGGACGACTGCACCGTATTGAGGGGAGGATGGATGGGGCCATGTATCGCGAGATCTTGGCCAACAACCTCCTTCCCTCAGTAAGAGCATTGAAGATGGGTCGTGGCTGGGTCTTCCAGCATGACAACGACCCGAAACACACAGCCAGGGCAACTAAAGAGTGGCTCCGTAAGAAGCATCTTAAGGTCCTGGAGTGGCCTAGCCAGTCTCCAGACCTGAACCAATAGAAAATCTTTGGAGGGAGCTGAAAGTCCGTATTGCCCAGCGACAGCCCCGAAACCTGAAGGATCCGGAGAAGGTCTGTATGGAGGAGTGGGCCAAAATCCCTGCTGCAGTGTGTGCAAACCTGGTCAAAAACTACAGGAAACGTATGATCTCTGTAATTGCCAACAAAGGGTTCTGTACCAAATATTATGTTCTGCTTTTCTGATGTATCAAATACTTATGTCATGCAATAAAATGCAAATTAATTACTTAAAAATCATACAATGTGATTTTCTGGATTTGTTTTAGATTCCGTCTCTCACAGTTGAAGTGTACCTATGATAAAAATGACAGACCTCTACATGGTTTTTAAGTAGGAAAACCTGCAAAATCGGCAGTGTATCAAATACTTGTTCTCCCCACTGTATATATACACACAAACATAGGCTATGGGTCGTTCACATGCATACAAATGTATCCTCACTCACAATGAATAGCCAACGTGTACTTTACACATTTCATTACATTTTTATTGCAAATAAAATGTAAAAACAAATCACAAATAATATTTTATATTATTAATTTCAAACAACGGCATTAGCGTGACAAGAACTTACCAGTCTAAAACAATGTCCTCTCCGTTCAAAAAAATAGACCTCAGTTTCAGAATCATAGGAGTGATCGCTAATGGAGTCTTCCTCAAAAAACAGTTCTGTATCACTTTCACGATCAATTTCCTCTAAAATGTTGTCTACATTCGTATATCTAGTCTTAGATTTAGCTTTCCCTGACTTATTCGCCATGATGTTGGATAAATAAACAGCTGAAGATGCAAATTGCCGAAATACTGCTGTGCGTAATAACTTTCCTTCCTTCCAGTTCTAAACGCAAAGGTAAAAGACACTCGTTACGCCTGCGTTTCATGTATGGGTTGGTCTTCAAACAAAGAACCATTTGATAGCCAACGAACAGAGGTAAATGGCACTATCTACCCAGCTAGATTTCAAGACGATGAGTGGTCATTGGGTTAAAATACAGTCAATCAACGAGACAGTGGTCATATAATTGGTGCACAATGAGCTCGTTACTCGTTGTCTTCCAATCGTTTTTTTCGGCTCAATACGTCCCGCGAAATGACCAATCAAGTTTGGTTGTGTTACAAACAAACAGTTGATTGCAAGGAAACCAAACATGACTGGATAAAGTCAGGTTTAGTCAGTGTATTTAGGTCGGATGTTTAGTCGAAAATTTAATGAAATGAAATTCAACGACATAAGCGTTCAGAAAATGTTTCGTGTTAGGCTATAAAAAATGGATTCAACCGAACAAAAGACCATTCATTGTGTAACAATGAGCCTTGGGATTGCAAACAGAGCAAAATCTTCAAAGGTAAACGATTTATTTCAACGCAATCTGTGATAATGTTACGCCTGTGCTGGTTGAAAAAGTAGTTTGTTATGGAGCGCCGAGCTCAGATAATCGCATCCTATTCTTTCGCAGTAAATCCTTTTTTAAATCTGACAACGCAGTTGGATTAGCAAGATTCTAGGCTTTTGAAGCATGTGAGACACTTGTATTTTCAGGAATGTTTAATATGACTATTTGTGGCGATCACCGTATGTTGTCTATTTTCAAACCCGGATCCGGGATCAGTAGTTAAGAGAAGTTCATTTTACCTATATTTCTGCTTTTTGTTACTCCTCCCTTTGGCTGGAAAAATGGCTGTATTTTTCTGTGACTTGGCTCTAACCTAACATAATCGTTTGGTGTGCTTTCGTCGTAAAACCTTTTAGAAATCGGACACTTTGGCTGGATTTACAACAGGTGTATCTTTAAAATGGTGTGAAATACTTGAAATTTACTTGAATTTAAATGATGGGATTTCTGTTTTGAATTTGGCGCCCGGCAGTTTCACTGGCTGTTGACGAGGTGGGACGCTACCGTCCCACATACCCTAGTGAGGTTAACAACAAATTTGTGGAGTGTTTGAAAAACGAGTTATAATGACTCCAACCTAAGTGCATGTAAACTTCGACTGTGTATATAAATATATATATATATAATATCAAATGAATATGCGACCATTTAAACAACTGCATTAGCATGAGAAGCAAAAACCTTTTTTACTTACTGGTCTAAAAGTGGATCTTTTCCTTCCAAAAACATTTCTTCCGCGCTGGAATCATAACTGTGGTCACTCACAGAGTCCTCATCCATTCCTTCTGTGTCACTCTCCTGGTCAATTTCTGCAATAATATCATCAAAATGTTTATACTTGGACTGAGATTTAGCTTTTCCACTCTTAGTAGCCATGTTTAACTTTTTCAGATTTGAGAAGTTTGTAGAAGAGAAGGAACTGCTGTGAAACGTAAACTACAGTGCGTCCTGTTTCCTTTCACCAGAGAATGAACTCTGTTGTGCACAGCTCCAGCATGATGGCTGTTTGTCCTACAAACGGCATTCACATACTGCTGGAAAGCCCAGCTCATTGGCTATCTAGCTAGGTTTCAAAACGATAGGTGGTCATTGGACCAAGACCCTTCATGGGCTAATTCAGGTGTTGTATAGCCAATACATCATGTAGAATGATGAAACAAGTTTGGTTGCCTTCTAGAGTGTCTGAAGATTGCACAGGAACCGAACTTGACCATGTTAAACAATGTTAGATTTCTAACAAAATTAGATTTCATAAAATTGTTTTGTGTCAAGTTGAGTCGGAATTCATGCAGCACGGTGTTTACAACATGGATGGTGTGAGGATATACAATACCATTCAAGAGTTCGGGGTCACTTAGAAATGTCCTTGTTTTTGAAAGAAAAGCAATTTCTTTGTTCATTTAAAAGAACATCAAATTGATCATAAACACAGTGTAGACATTGTTAATGTTGTAAATGACTTTTGTAGCTGGAAATGGCTGATTATCTACATAGGCGAACAGAGGCCCATTATCAGCAACCATCACTCCTGTGTTCCAATAGCACGTTGTGTTACCTAATCCAAGTTTATCATTTTAAAAGGCTAATTGATCCATTTTGAGCCTGTAATCAAACCCACAAATGCTGATGCTCCAGACACTCAACTGGTCTAAAGACCTCTTCCAAGATGGCGTAGCAGTCGGACGTGTGTTTGTCTTGTCCCGTCTTGTCCCGCATAAATAGTCCTCGTTTTTTTTCGTATGCATTTCATATATATTTTAATTTCACTTTCCATTTAGGAACTGAATATACATTCCGCCTCACCCAATGTGGTACGGATCTGCTATTTCTTTTATACTTTAGAACCGTAACCCCAATCAGAAGCTAGCCAGATAACTAGCTACTAGCTAGTAGTCAGTTAGCCACTGCTGCGGTCTTCACCCTTAACTCGGACACCAGCCAGCTTCAGCTCGGGCCAATACCTGCCAGTCTGCAAGCGCGATATCAACCCAGAGCATATAGGACTGATTTTTCACTACCACATCACCGGATTTTTTTTTCTACTTCATCACCGGATTTCAGCCGCAGGCTCTGGACATTTGCACCTTGATTTCGCAGCTAGCTAGCGGCAAACCGTGTGACTATTGGCTTACGTCGATCCCGGAGCAAACGTAATTTATTCCGGAGCCAGCCAGCTGAGGAGTTCCATCAGCCATTCCTGGGCTACAGTCACCTATCCGGACCCGTTTTTTGTTGTTGTTGCTGCAGATACGGAGCCCCACCGGGCCTTCACGACTGACTGGCGGCGTTATCTGCCCGAGGGAGTTATCCAACTGGCACCCCCGTCCCGACGTTACCTGAACGCTCATCTGGGGCCCGCTAATCGTTAGCTGTCTTATCGGCTGCTATCTGAATAAGTATATCAGACAATTATTATTATTATTATTATTATTTATTTATTTTATTTTTTCTTGGGTCACTATATCTATTTTGCCAATTTGGATTGATCCCCTCTACCACACGGAACCCCACTAACCTACCGACGGAAACGCTATCTTGATATGCTATCTTGCTATGCTATCTTGCTACCGATAGCCATCTACCCGGCCTGCTGTCTGGATCGCCGTGACCCCAACCAACCTCTACTCACTGGACCCTTATTGATCACTCGATTAAGCATGCCTCTCCTTAATGTAAATATGCCTTGTCCATTGTTGTTCTGGTTAGTGTTTATTGGCTTATTTCACTGTAGAACCTCTAGCCCTGCTCACTATACCATATCCAACCTCTCAGTTCCACCACCCACATATGCGATGACATCACCTCGTTTCAATGATGTTTCTAGAGACAATATCTCTCTCATCATCACTCAATACCTAGGTTTACCTCCACTGTATTCACATCCTACCATACCTTTGTCTGTACATTATTCCTTTAAGCTATTTTATCGCCCCCAGAAACTTCCTTTTACTCTCTGCTCTAGAAGTCCTAGACGACCAATTCTCATAGCTTTTAGCCGTACCCTTATCCTACTCCTCCTCTGTTCCTCTGGTGATGTAGAGGTGAATCCAGGCCCTGCAGTACCTAGCTCCACTCCTATTCCCCAGGCGCTCTCTTTTGATGACTTCTGTAACCGTAATAGCCTTGGCTTCATGCATGTTAACATTAGAAGCCTCCTCCCTAAGTTTGTTTTGTTCACTGCTTTAGCACACTCTGCCAAACCTGATGTTTTAGCCGTGTCTGAATCCTGGCTTAGAAAGACCACCAAAAATTCTGACATTTTCATCCCCAACTACAAGATTTTCAGACAAGATAGAACGGCCAAAGGGGGCGGTGTTGCAATCTACTGCAAAGATTGCCTGCAGAGTTCTGTTTTACTATCCAGGTCTGTTCCCAAACAATTTGAACTTCTACTTTTAAAAATCCACCTCTCTAAAAACAAGTCTCTCACCGTTGCCGCCTGCTATAGACCACCCTCTGCCCCCAGCTGTGCTCTGGACACTATATGTGAACTGATTGCCCCCCATCTATCTTCAGAGCTCGTGCTGCTAGGCGACCTAAATTTGAACATGCTCAACACCCCAGCCACCCTACAATCTAAGCTTGATGCCCTCAATCTCACACAAATTATCAATGAACCTACCAGGTACCACCCCAATTCCGTAAACACGGGTACCCTCATAGATATCATCCTAACAAACTTGCCCTCCAAATACACCTCTGCTGTTTTCAACCAAGATCTCAGCGATCACGGCCTCATTGCCTGCATCCGTAATGGGTCAGCGGTCAAACGACCTCCACTCATCACTGTCAAACGCTCCCTGAAACACTTCAGCGAGCAGGCCTTTCTAATCGACCTGGCCGAGGTATCCTGGAAGGATATTGATCTCATCCCGTCAGTAGAGGATGCCTGGTCATTTTTTTTAAATGCCTTCCTCACCATCTTGAATAAGCATGCCCCATTCAAGAAATTTAGAACCAGGAACAGATATAGCCCTTGGTTCTCTCCTGACCTGACTGCCCTTAACCAACAGAAAAACATCCTATGGCGTTCTGCATTAGCATCGAACAGCCCCCGTGATATGCAACTTTTCAGGGAAGCCAGAAACCAATATACACAGGCAGTTAGAAAAGCCAAGGCTAGCTTTTTCAAGCAGAAATTTGCTTCCTGCAACACAAATTCAAAAAAGTTCTGGGACACTGTAAAGTCCATGGAGAATAAGAACACCTCCTCCCAGCTTCCAACTGCTCTGAAGATAGGAAACACTGTCACCACCGACAAATCCACTATAATTGAGAATTTCAATAAGCATTTTTCTACGGCTGGCCATGCTTTCCACCTGGCTACCCCTACCCCGGACAACAGCACTGCCCTCCCCTCTGCTACTCGCCCAAGCCTTCCCCATTTCTCTTTCTCCCAAATACAGTCAGCTGATGTTCTAAAAGAGCTGCAAAATCTGGACCCTTACAAATCAGCCGGGCTAGATAATCTGGACCCTTTCTTTCTAAAACTATCTGCTGAAATTGTTGCCACCCCTATTACCAGCTTCTTCAACCTCTCTTTCGTGTCGTCTGAGATTCCCAAAGATTGGAAAGCAGCTGCGGTTATCCCCCTCTTCAAAGGGGGGGACACTCTTGACCCTAACAGCTACAGACCTATATCTATCCTACCCTGCCTTTCTAAGGTCTTCGAAAGCCAAGACAACAAACAGATTACCGACCATTTCGAATCCCACCATACCTTCTCCGCTATGCAATCTGGTTTCAGAGCTGGTCATGGGTGCACCTCAGCCACGCTCAAGGTCATAAACGATATCTTAACCGCCATCAATAGGAAACAATACTGTGCAGCCGTATTCATTGACCTGGCCAAGGCTTTTGACTCTGTCAATCACCACATCCTCATCGGCAGACTCGACAGCCTTGGTTTCTCTAATGATTGCCTCGCCTGGTTCACCAACTACTTCTCTGATCGAGTTCAGTGTGTCAAATCGGAGGGTCTGTTGTCCGGGCCTCTGGCAGTCTCTATGGGGGTGCCACAGGGTTCAATTCTTGGACCGACTCTCTTCTCTGTATACATCAATGATGTCGCTCTTGCTGCTGGTGATTCTCTGATCCACCTCTACGCAGACGACACTATTCTGTATACTTCTGGCCCTTCTTTTGACACTGTGTTAACAACCCTCCAGGCGAGCTTCAATGCCATACAACTCTCCTTCCGTGGCCTCCAATTGCTCTTAAATACAAGTAAAACTAAATGCATGCTCTTCAACCGATCGCTGCCTGCACCTGCCCGCCTGTCCAACATCACTACTCTGGACGGCTTTGACTTAGAATATGTGGACAACTACAAATACCTAGGTGTCTGGTTAGACTGTAAACTCTCCTTCCAGACTCACATCAAACATCTCCAATCCAAAGTTAAATCTAGAATTGGCTTCCTATTCCGCAACAAAGCATCCTTTACTCATGCTGCCAAACATACCCTTGTAAAACTGGCCATCCTACCAATCCTCGACTTCGGTGATGTCATTTACAAAATAGCCTCCAAAACCCTACTCAATAAATTGGATGCAGTCTATCACAGTGCCATCCGTTTTGTCACCAAAGCCCCATATACTACCCACCACTGCGACCTGTACACTCTCGTTGGCTGGCCCTCGCTCCATACTCGTCGCCAAACCCACTGGTTCCAGGTCATCTACAAGACCCTGCTAGGTAAAGTCCCCCCTTATCTCAGCTCGCTGGTCACCATAGCAGCACCTACCTATAGCACGCGCTCCAGCAGGTATATCTCTCTAGTCACCCCCAAAACCAATTCTTCCTTTGGACGCCTCTCCTTCCAGTTCTCTGCTGCCAATGACTGGAACGAACTACAAAAATCTCTGAAACTGGAAACACTTATCTCCCTCACTAGCTTTAAGCACCAGCTGTCAGAGCAGCTCATAGATTACTGCACCTGTACATAGCCCATCTATAATTTAGCCCAAACAACTACCTCTTTACCTACTGTATTTATTTATTTTGCTCCTTTGCTCCCCATTATTTCTGTCTCTACTTTGCGCTTTCTTCCACTGCAAACCAACCATTCCAGTGTTTTTAGTTTTTATTTTACTTGCTGTGTTGTATTTACTTCGCCACCATGGTCTTTTTTTATATTTTTATTTATTTATACATATATTTGTTTGCCTTCACCTCCCTTATCTCACCTCACTTGCTCACATTGTATATAGACTTATTTTTTCACTGTATTATTGACTATATGTTTGTTTTACTCCATGTGTAACTATGTGTTGTTGTATGTGTCGAACTGCTTTGCTTTATCTTGGCCAGGTCGCAATTGTAAATGAGAACGTGTTCTCAATTTGCCTACCTGGTTAAATAAAGGTTAAATAAATAAATAAAATAAAAATAAGGCCAGTTTTATTGCTTCTCTAATCAGCATAACAGTTTTCAGCTGTGCTAACATAATTGCAAAATGGTTTTCTAATGATCAATTAGCCTTTTAAAATTATAAACTTGTATTAGGTAACACAAAGTGCCATTGGAACACAGGAGTGATGGTTGCTGATAATGGGCCTCTGTACACCTATGTAGATATTCCATAAAACAATCTCACATTTCCAGCTACAACAGTCATTTACAACATTAACAATGTTTACACT
The DNA here is from genome assembly GCF_029448725.1 of Salvelinus fontinalis. Lineage (NCBI taxonomy): Eukaryota > Metazoa > Chordata > Actinopteri > Salmoniformes > Salmonidae > Salvelinus > Salvelinus fontinalis. The sequence goes on along the minus strand of NW_026600564.1, from coordinate 132,947 downwards.
GTATTTCGATGTTATTTTATTGGACAACAAATGTGCTTTTCTTTCAAAAACAAGGACATTTCTAATTGACCCCAAACTTTTCAACGGTTGTGTATATATAGAAATACACATTTAAAATTTGCACCAATTGATTGGTGGAAAGAACAGGTGACTAAGTCAAACAAGATGTTTATTAGTCTGTGACAGCCCTACTAGTAAAAGATACCAGTCCATCTTCATGTCAACTAACAGAACTCTGCTGGTTGTCCTGGTAACAGATACCAGTGGGCAGATCTATTGTATTTGTTCAAACTACAGCACTTACTATGATGTGTCAAATCTGATCCTTTCTTCTCTCCTCCTCCTCTCACAGTTCCACTCAGCCCCGTTGTTTTCCTGCAGTCCACCAGCTGCACAGACAACCTCTTCATACCCAGTAGTAAGGTGCTACCGGGAGAGGCACGACACGGGGACTCCGAGAGGGTGGATGGGCTAGCGTTGTCCTGGTAACCATAAAGAGGGGACAGACACATATAATTATGGATGTTTATGTCACTGTTGACATAAAGTGCTTTACAGAAACCCAGCCCAGACCCCGATAGAGCAAGCTGTATACTAGACCAGACCAAGCTGTACCATCTGGTGGTCTGATCTGGAGAGACTCTTCTCTTCCTCATCAGCATCAGGATGTTGTTGAGGCTCCCCGGAGGATCCAAGATAGTCATGTCTCTCTCCTGTGTGAATGAGAACATCAAACAGACGGTAAACTTATGAACTTCTATTGCAATTACAGTGTTACAAGAGGCTTGAATATATGTCTAAAAAGGGCCTAAATTAGCCACTTTAATTATGCTTCTTTTTTTGTGATCAGTGGTATGAAGTACTTAAGTAAAAAATACTATAAAGTACGATTTAAGTAGTTTTTCAGGGAATCTGTACTTTACTATTTTTGACTAATTTGACTTTTACTTCACTACATTCCTAAAGAAGATGATGTACATTTTACTCCATACATTTTCCCTGACACCCAAAAGTACTCATTCCATTTTGAAGGCTTAGCTGGACAGGAAAATGGTCCAATTCACGCACTAATCAAGAGAACATCCCTGGTAATCATCACTGCCTCTGATCTGGCAGACTCACTAAACACAAGTTTCAATTGTAGATTGTCTGAGAGTTGGAGTGTGTCCCTGGCTATCCGTAAATAAAAAAATAAATTTAAAAAGAAAATGGCACCATCTGGTTTCCTTAATATAAGGAATTTGAAATGATTTATATACTTTTACTGTTGATACTAAAGTATATTTTAGACTTTTACTCAGGAAGTATTTCACTAGGTGACTCACTTTTACTTGAGTAATTTTCTATTCAGGTATCTTTACTTTTACTCAAGTATGACAATTCAATGCCATACAACTCTCCTTCCGTGGCCTCCAACTGCTCTTAAATACAAGTAAAACCAAATGCATGCTCTTCAACCGATCGCTGCCTGCTCCGGCCCGCCTGTCCAACATCACTACTTTGGACGGCTCTGACTTAGAATATGTGGACAACTACAAATACCTAGGTGTCTGGTTAGACTGTAAACTCTCCTTCCAGACCCACATCAAACATCTCCAATCCAAAGTCAAATCTAGAATTGGCTTCCTATTCCGCAACAAAGCATCCTTTACTCATGCTGCCAAACATACCCTTGTAAAACTGACCATCCTACCAATCCTCGACTTCGGTGATGTCATTTACAAAATAGCCTCCAAAACCCTACTCAATAAATTGGATGCAGTCTATCACAGTGCCATCCGTTTTGTCACCAAAGCCCCATATACTACCCACCACTGCGACCTGTACACTCTCGTTGGCTGGCCCTCGCTTCATACTCGTCGCCAAACCCATTGGTTCCAGGTCATCTACAAGACCCTGCTAGGTAAAGTCCCCCCTTATCTCAGCTCGCTGGTCACCATAGCAGCACCTACCCGTAGCACGCGCTCCAGCAGGTATATCTCTCTAGTCACCCCCAAAACCAATTCTTCCTTTGGACGCCTCTCCTTCCAGTTCTCTGCTGCCAATGACTGGAACGAACTACAAAAATCTCTGAAACTGGAAACACCTATCTCCCTCACTAGCTTTAAGCACCAGCTGTCAGAGCAGCTCATAGATTACTGCACCTGTACATAACCCATCTACAATTTAGCCCAAACAACTACCTCTTTACCTACTGTATTTATTTATTAATTTATTTTGCTCCTTTGCACCCCATTATTTCTGTCTCTACTTTGCACTTTCTTCCAATGCAAACCAACCATTCCAGTGTTTTTTTTAGTTTTTATTTTACTTGCTGTGTTGTACTCACTTCGCCTCCATGGCCTTTTTATATTTTTATTTATTTATACATATATCTGTTTGCCTTCACCCCCCTTATCTCACCTCACTTGCTCACATTGTATATACTGTAGACTTATTTTTTTATTTTATTCACTGTATTATTGACTATATGTTTGTTTTTACTCCATGTGTAACTATGTGTTGTTGTATGTGTTGAACTGCTTTGCTTTATCTTGGCCAGGTCGCAATTGTAAATGAGAACGTGTTCTCAATTTGCCTACCTGGTTAAATAAAGGTTAAATAAATAAAAAATAAAATAAATTGCGTACTTTTCCCACCACTGTGATGCAAATGTTAAAGGGCCGTTCCACAAAATGGGTTCCACTTGCGTCCCTTTGATATTTTAAGTAGAAACGATGCACTATATTTTATATTTTAAAACCCGGCTATACTAGAATAAGTGCACTTTAATTTAGACCACAGAGAATTCAATAAATCAAATGTTGAAGTTCCAAAAATATATGTACCAATGGCAGATTGCCCCTTAAACAATTCCTACAATACTGAACAACATATTAAAGTGCATAGCTTCAGTAGAATGCCCCTTTAAAAGACACATTAGTTCAACAACTGCATAGTTTGTGCCCCTGTTTTTAAGACAGTACTCACTGGTGGTAATCGGATCTTCAGTCTCATTTTTCACTCCCAAAACGTCTTCCTCTTTTATTGAGATATCCTCCTCTTTTACTCCAAAAGGTTCTTCCTCCTCTTTTAATTTTACTGCATCTTCTTCCTTTTTGATTCTGAAACCTTCTACCTCTTTTTCCACTTTGACAACCTCTTTCCCATCTTCCTCTTTCACTGTAATATCACCCTCTTGTTTCAATGTGATAGCCTCCTCTTCCTCCTTTATCATCCTGAAAGCTTCTTTGCCTCCTTTCACCAGAGTTTTTCTCCGTCTAGATTAGTGAGTTTATGATCCGGGAGATTAGCCTAGTGCAGTATCAATGTAACACATTAGCTAATTTAACAAGCAAATTACGTTCAAATGAACCAGTGGTAAACAGAATTATGTTCAAAACACTAAGAGTAATATACACAAGATTGGTCTAAGGAGCTTCAATGTTTCGGTTTTAGGTTTCCTAGCAAAGCACAACGTGGTTAAATCAGAAGCATTTTGTCGCTGTTGAAGAAGCTTCCTGTCCCGTCCACGAGATAATACGTCACGCAAGCAGCATCACCTGAAAGACTCATATCGCCATCTGCTGACTGGAGTAGGTAACGCAAATTGGAAAAATATGAGTTACAATGTTCCGTCTGACAAGCAATGTCATAAGAAGTAATTTAAAAACAACCAGATGTTATGTTTTCTCTTCCTTCTGACAGCCAATACTTTCCTCCAAGGCTGACCTGCCCATTAGGCAGGATTAGGTGACAGATTGAAGAGGGTGGCATATTCCGAGCTAAATTGACCAAGGCTCATTGTTGACAACAAATAACACTTCATATAATGCTGCCTAAATACAATGAAAACTTCTCTCACCCAGTGGTATATGTGCTATTTAGGTGAGTGTTGGTGTCTCCCATTTCCACAGAGGAACTCTAGATCTCTGTCAGAGTGACCATCAGCTTCTTGGTCACCTGCCTGACCAAGGCCCTTCTCCCCCGATTGCTCAGTTTGGCCAGGCGGCCAGCTCTAGGAAGAGCCTTGGTGGTTCCAAACTTTTCCATTTAAGAACGATGGAGTGTGCACAGTGTGCCACTGTTCTTCAGGAACTTCAATGCGGCAGATTTTTTGTCTCCCTTCCCCAGATCTGTGCCTCGACACAATCCTGTGTCGGCGCTCTACGGACAATTCCTTCAACCTCATGGCTTGGTTTTTGCTCTGACTTGTGTTGTAAACTGTGGGACCTTATATAGACTGGTGTGTTCCTTTCCAAATCATGTCCAATCAATTGAATTTACCACAGGTGGACTCCAATCAAGTTGTAGAAACATCTCAAGGAGGATCAATGGAAACAAGATGCACCTGAGCTCAATTTAGTCTCATAGCAAAGGGTCTGAATACTTATGTAAATAAGGTATTTCTGTTTAAAAAAATATATACATTTGTAATAATTTCTAAAAACCTGAATACTTTCCAAAGGCACTGTATGTTTAAACATATATATTCCTTTGTTTTCCACTAACCCTACCACCCCCTAACCCTACCACCCCCTAACCCTACCACCCCCTAACCCTACCACCCCCTAACCCTACCACCCCCTAACCCTACCACCCCCTAACCCTACCACCTCCTGATTGGAGGAAACTAATGTGCAACAACTATTAGGCTTCTACGTCCAGCTTCTACATACTATGTACATTTTACAGACACAATGTATTTTACAATAGTTATATTTAGTTTGTTTTTAATCCTATCCTTCAGTTACCCTAAACCTCTCCCATCTATCTCTGAAGAACATCCAGTCCTATCCTTCAGTTACCCTAAACCTCTCCCATCTATCTCTGAAGACCACCCAGTCCTATCCTTCAGTTACCCTAAACCTCTCCCATCTATCTCTGAAGACCACCCAGTCCTATCCTTCAGTTACCCTAAACCTCTCCCATCTATCTCTGAAGACCACCCAGTCCTAACCTTCAGTTACCCTAAACCTCTCCC